>NC_139577.1:206310-236310 GCF_946808225.1 Silurus aristotelis | reverse complement strand
ACGAGGTCAGGATCGCAGTGTTTCGTGTTTCAGTGTTTAAACTTAATGAGCCTGAAAAATCGTCATCACGGTGCCATGTTTCTACATATGCAGTCACGTCTTCATTACTGAATCTGAAATAATTATAATATGGATTCTTCTTCTTTTTTGTTTAATAATAAGATATTAGAGTTCAATGATTGAAATATGAGCAATGATTTGAGTTCATTAGAGTTTATTGAAAAAATTGTGTTTGTTAGTAAAACAGTTCCATAAACCACTGTGAACTTCTCGCTTCCACGTGCATCACGTCACTGATCAGGAATTTACAGCTATCAGATTCCAACCCAATCCATTTACACCATTATAGTGTTTGACAGAGCGACTTACAATTATCACTTTTTTTATATGCTGAGCATTTGAGGGTTAAGGGCCTGGCTCAGGGGCCCACAAAGGGGCCCACTCAGGTGCCCACTCAGGTGCCCACTCATGTGTCCACTCAGGTGCCCACTCATGTGTCCACTCAGGTGCCCACTCAGGTGCCCACTCATGTGTCCACTCAGGTGCCCACTCAGGTGCCCACTCAGGTGCCCACTCATGTGTCCACTCAGGTGCCCACTCAGGTGCCCACTCAGGTGTCCACACAGGGGCCCACTCAGGTGGTCCAAGAGTTTAAACTCATGATCATCCAAACCAAAATCCAACTTAAACACTGAGCTGCCACTTACAACCCACTTAGTTTTGTTTGGGGTTTTATGTGTACGGCTCATATTTACTTTTTAATAACTCTATAGAGTAGAGTAGTGTCCCTGACAACACACTGTACACACCATACACTCATATCACTGATTTACACACACTCACATTTCAGTCTTTTGATATTTTACTGAAACTCAGAGTTAATTATTGAAAAGTGAATAAAAAATAAACAATCTCTAAAGTATTTAACACCTACCTGTTCTTCTTAGAAGACTTTCGCCGGATTGTTCAGGCTGGTTGGGTGATTTTTAAGTAGTACTGACTCAGACCTGAACTCAGAACCCAGGACCTACAATCACACTCTTGATATCACCCAAATCAGGATAAGTTCTCTTTTGAGTCTGGTTCCTCTCAAGGTTTCTTCCTCATAACATCTGAGGGAGTTTTTCCTTCACCGCAGTCACCACGGCTGCTCATCAGGATAAACACACATCATTCATCTTCACTCGTAATTGTGTAAAATGCCCAAAGTCCATCATGTAAAACACAGTAGAAATAAACTTGACTTGACCTGGAGTTTTTTGTTCTTCTAAACCAATGCTGGTTTGGTTTTATCTTTGGCTTTGAGAAACAAGTTTTTAGAAAATGAAAGCAGTTTCTCTTGCAGTATTTCTTTTCTATTGTTTCTAATTCTATTTTATATTCTGGATCTCTGCTAATAAGGAGAATCCTCACAGCACCACCATGCTCGGGGTTTTTAGGTTTGAGCACACATTCTGCTTTTGTTTTGTTCAGAAAAGCTGCATCTTGGTATCATTTCACAAAACCTTTTTTTAAAGCTCATGCTTTCTCATGGTACTTTTGTTTAACAGTTTTTTTCTTGCCATCCTCCCAGTCAGTGCAGCATCTTTTATTACCCGAATAGTGAACTCTGCTCTTTCAGGCATAATTATTGGCTTCTCTCACAAGTCTTCTTGTTTGAATGCTGAGTTTCCAGAGAAATCCTTTCCATGGCAGGGACGGGAACATTTCCTTATTATTGTTCAAACTGTGTTCACTGAGATATAAAAAACACCTGCCTCTTATTTTGTATCCTTCCTTTATTCTGTACTTTTTTTTATCACTGTTTCTCTTCCAGGAGATGATCTTTGGTCTTTAATAAGTTTTATAATTCTGTTACAAAGAGTGAACCTGATCAGAAAATCAGTGAGAAAAAAATTAAACAGTATTACGGTTCAATTTAGTTTTATTTGTGCTTCTCTTTTAACACGTAACACGGTCACAAATCAGAACACAAAGAGATTTGGATCCTAATGAGCAGCCCAGAGGCAACAGTAAGATAACATGATAACCAGGAGAGGTTCCAGAAACTGCAGCGTAAAAAAAACTTTATTTATTTATTTATTTATTTATTTATTTATTTATTTATTACACGGGTGTAATTTCCTTGGAATTAAACGTGAAATCTTGAATCTTATGAATAAAGATCAGTCTGTTATAAAGAATAAAAATACAGGATGAGGATTTGTTCCTCTTTGAGTCTGGTTCCTCTCAAGGTTTCTTCCTCATACAATCTCAATTTATGATGCTTAATTTTTGTATTTATTTACAGTCTGATTAATTCTGTAAAGCTGCTTTGGGAGGATGTGCATCTATTTACAGCATGTGCCAGACACTTTCCTCAAGACAAATATTTAATACCAAGGGTTGAGGTCCTTGCTCAAGGGTCACCAGAGACATCTAAACACCAACACGTGAGAAGAGTGAATCCCCAGAGCATCAACAATCATAAAGAAGGTGTAAGCTTCATAATGGAGCCAGTTGTGGGCTGGAGGATCCTGCTTTAGAAGGCTGTCAGTTGCCACCAGGACAAACCACATAAGACTATGAGCTGATTTGGCATTGGAGAAGATCTCGTTCTGAACCTCACCAAACCATTTCAAGAGTTTTGCAAGAGTACACACTTTTCTGAGTGTATGCAGGGTTTTGGCATGGTATGTGCTGCCCCAGTCTACAGCCCCAGTGAAGGATCTGCTCTTAGTGAGGTTTAACTGTCCGTGACCTCTCATAAGATCAGAATTTGGTTAAGGTGTAATATCAGCAAAGCTCTGAGCCCTGACAGTTTGGTTCCAGCAGGTATTACCAGTCCTTTCCTCTATTATAAAGCATTCTAAGTCTTTCTCGCTACCAGGGTTGGGTGATAGCTCAAGCAAAAGCTGTTGCACAGATGTTTTCAGGAGATGAATCTGGTGCCTTGTATATTTTTCATGGCAGTCAGACACAGAGGGAGGGAACACACACTAACTCTGAATTACAAAGCTTCATTATTATTATAAAAATAGGAACAGCATTTACAGTCAGAGCGCAGAATTTAGAATTTCAAAACCGTGCACGATATTCACTTAGACATGACAAGTGGTGAAACATCTGGATCTCACACCTTCATAACCACTACAGGATTTATATACATATACTGTATACGGCAGTTTAGAAACTCTGACCGACGTTACAAGACTCGTACATTATTACATTCCTGGAATAAAGGCTGAAGGAGGAATGAAAACTATGAAAAGGTACAAACCAGGTGGATAAAATCTTTTATTAGAGTTCCAGAGTATCTCCACATCAGTTAAAGACCAGAGTCAGATGATCTCCTGCTGCTAAAATGTCTATAAGTCATATTCTTAGAATAAATCAAACCCTTGAGGGGTCTTTAGCTATCTATCCTGGAACTGTTCCTGTTCTCCTGTAGGGTTCTCCTAAAGGCTTTGAAGGGTTCCATGTCGAACTCTTAGGTGGGTAGGAACTTTAATCATGAAACACACTTCTAAAGAACTAGTTGAGCAACGTTTTTTAAAGAGTGCACACAGTTACAGTTATTAGTGAACCGTTTTCACCAATCAGCAACTTTAATCTCAAATCATTTGGAGTTTTTTTATTATTTAATTATTAAGGATAATTCAGACTTGTTTGTTTGATCGTGAGACACTTTTAAGAACAATGTGGTTAATTTAATCGATATATTTCTGATAGTAAGAATAATAGAACTTGTGACCAAGTGCGCGCGCGCTCCAGCACAAACAGATGTTGGACTCACCTGCATGCCGTCATCACACATCTGCAAAGCCAACAGCGACACAAACAAGACTACTCGGTACTGATGGGAGAGAAACATTTTTCTCCCAAATCCACCGCTGGAAAACTTCTCCTTAGGCTCTGGTGGAGGAACTCCGGGTGTCCAGAGTAACTCTGTAATCCACAGCCTCACAGCGCTCGTGCTTTTTTTTTTTTAATCGTTTTCCAGCTGATGTGCAGATGTTTTTCTGCTATCAAACGGAGGAACTGCAGCGACTCGGAGCTCCGCTTGTGCAGGGGGATGGATGGGCAACCTGCTGGAGTTTCAGCAGCGCGCACACGCACACGCACACGCACACACACACTACTCAGAAACAGAGAGAGGGACACTATTCTTTAGTTATAGATAGATGTGTGTGTGTTGGGGGGGGGGGGGGTGTTTGAAAAGGATGATCCGCTGTGGCGCCCCCTAATGGGAGCAGCTGGAAGAAGATGTAGAAGATGAGAGAGAGGTTAGAATAAAAACTATGAGAGAGAGAGAGAGAGAGAGAGAGAGAGAGAGAGAGAGAGAGAGAGTGTTATCTTTGACTTCCTGACTCTTGTTTCTGTTGTTTTGTGTCTGTATGTTTTGTGCTTTGTTAATACGAGTGTTCATATTTGTCACGCAAATAAAGCAACCTTTAGTTATAAATCTTGAGACTCTGTTTCTATGGTTCACCCCATGTCCCTCCTCTGCACATGTCCAAACATCTCAATCTCACCTCCCTCACCTTGTCTCCAAAACGTCCTATATGCGCTGTCCCTCTAATAAACTCATTTCTAAGCCTGTTGCTATGGTTACAGCTGTTAATTTGCTGCGCATTATTAAACAGGTGATTAAACTGACCGGAAGTACCTGTGATAAACGCACACCGTTTAACCAATCAGAATCCAGGATTCAGCCAATGGAAAAAAAGGTCGATGTTCACAAACTTTCCTCCGGGCAGTGAGCTCAGGTTGAGTGGGGGCTTTTAATTCACTACACACTGATTGCTAATAAATATGATGTTTCTAAAATGATTTTAAAACGCGGAGTTATTATGAGCCTCCGGTTTTATTATAAGGTGAAAAAGTATTGGCACCTGCAGCTGCCCACATTCCCGAAGGTGGTTTGAAACAGGTGACACCTAGTGCCAAAAAGTATGTGATTAAATATAATGCTATTAAATACTGTACGATTTTGAGTAGAGAAATAAGTGGTGTTTTAGGGAGTTGTGTGAGAATAAGTTTATTACGGAGGTGAAGTTGCGGGTTTACAGGGGTTCGGCTGTGTGCAGATATGGACCGAGTTCTGCTCTCAGGACGAGCTCGTGTGACTGACAGCCTCGACATCCAATTGTGCGAGGCAGAATGGTGACAAACTCAAAGGCGCCACAATTCTGACCAATAAGACGAGAGTTTTGGGTAGGCTGCGCCACGCGCCAGGTTTCCGATTGGTGGAGCCCGAGGTGGGCGGGAGCTTTGGTCTTCGTTTCTCGTCTCGGCGGCCATTTTGCGACAAGTGTTTAAGCGGGCGCCATGTCTGAGGGAGATCCTGACTGCGTCGAAAATCATAACAATCTGTTTCCACACTCCGTCTGCAGTATCGCACCAAGACAGCTGTCAGCCGAGGGGACGTTAACAAACCTGCGGTATCAAAGCTGTTGTTTTACAGCGTAAAAATAGCAGCATTGACATGAGAGAGGATAATGTCTGTTAACCGTCTCATTGTTACAGAGACGTGTATCCGTGAGTGTTTCTTTCAGACTAGCTAATACAATCCGTCATCATCTCTCACATCACAACAAGCCACCGGCTCCATGAGTGACTGAATGCATCTCACTCCTGTTGCGGAGAAGCGAAACTAAATCCGTTTCTAACCATCATGGCTTTCGTGAGCCTCTTCTCCTGTCCCCCAAACCCCGTCCTTGACAAAAACATGACAGACTCTGAGCTGGCAGGGGATGGAAGGTCGAGTACTGTTCTTATCTGCTTGTGTGCAGGATCTTATTTGTACATTTTTATAAATATCACTGGCTGTTTTCATTTTTCCCTTTTCATTTCACTCGAGTTTGCCAAACGTGTAGGACTTGGTTTTGTGCTCATTACAGCAGCAGCCGAGCCCCAGTCCATCTGATCTAATGCATGTACAGCTGTCACTTCTATTCCCTCCTGCTCGTCTACTCCTCCATCTTCTCCATCGCTTCCCCCCTTACAGTATTTATTAGTAGAGTATTATTATATTGCATTCTCCAGTATAGGAGCTGTTTTTCAAGGTGGTGAAGAATCTGCTCGGTACACTGATCGCCTTCAGCTGCTTCTGAGCTGTTTGAATATTCAATAGTGTGTTGAAACCCCCGCCCCTTATTAGAATATCCCCACCCCTTTCTCGGACCCACCCTCTGATTCGGGGGGAGGGGCCTCCGGTGTGGGTGTGTCATTACACACATCAGGGCCGTGTGTGTGTGTGTGTGTGTGTGTGTGTGTGTGTGTGTGTGTGTGTGTGTGTGTGTGTATGGTGAAAGGTGTAGGAGTTGAATCCACACACAGGATTAAGTTACATTGTTTATAATATGTCTAGACCTATTGATGTCTAGACCTATTGATGTCTCACACATTAATAACTAAACACCGCATTAATACAGGAAGTTTTATACAGAGTTTTCCTGATACGTGACACTGAACAGCACGTGTAGTAGTTATGGGTGGGATGGCGTGAGTGTCATCGCGGTGTACTTGTAGTTACAAACATTTTCTTCGCACTACATGAACTGATCACTTGGACGTCTGTGATTTATTGTTTATTGAATGGTGCTTGTGGAAATCGTGTTTGGTTGCGTGTCTGTGGGTCGGAGTTCAGTAACATGCTTAAAGTTCCCCTGAAAACACTCTCTGAGCATCATCTGTGTTTTACAAGATTTGGCTTTGGTTCGGTTTTTGGCAGAAAATCATTGAAAATCCAGCAGTCTGAGTCTCAATACTGAAGAAAAAACACACCCACTTTTTTGTCACTTAATATAATAGATTTTTGATATTTAAGATGTCGTTTTAGACTGGACTGATTGTTCTTGACCCATCTCAAAACCATTGTCCAAAGTATTTGAACACAAACAGATGAAGTTTGACAATTTCTTACTTTCTTTAACCTTGTCTTGGTGTCTGCCTATAAAGATGATGCGCGAGGAGACATAATAATTAATAATAATAATAATAATAATAATAATAATAATAATAATTACAGCAATGGGATTGTTTCATCTCATTTCATCAGACTTGTGATTAGTTTCTCTGTAGTATTTCAGTCTATAATCATAGTAATGACTGTTTTAATAACCTTAAATAAAGAGAAATTACTGGATTAATTACTGATTATTGTTGACTGTTTTGGCAGTAATCAGTAATAACTGCACTGTTTCTCGGTGGAAAACTGATCCAGACTGAAGAGAACTGACTGTGAGGCAGATTATAGGAATCATGTTTTCAAATCTAAAGAAGATTTTTGTCATGAAAATAACTACATTTTATAACCTGATTGCTTTTGTGTGACCAGAAAAATGGTCATTGGTACTTTTTAGTTTTTTATGAATAACGTGTTCAGTAGTTAAATATTCGGTGCAGTCGGCTGTGTGGAAGTCGTTCAGCTGGGGGAAAATCTGAATTACATTATTATTATTATCAGAAATGTTTTTACAAAACCACAGTAATTATAAAAGCATAACTAGAAGCGTTACCCCGAGTCCAGATGTGCATGTGTTCATTCGTACTGTGATTTGAAAACCAATGTGAATTCATTTTTTTCTTGGTTTTGTTTGTTTATTTATTTATTTATTTATTTATTTATTTAATTTAAAGTAAGAAAGAAATGTCCATGAACTTCTGAGTGAAAGCAGAATGTCCCACAAACCCACAGAACTCCAAGAATAAGAGAGCAGGAAACTATAAATGAGGCAGATTATAAATAAAAGTAAAAAGTCACAGCGATTAAAAGTGAATATATTTTGTCTCATTATTGGCTGGTGCACGGAGACTTTTCTTTGTACATTGAGTGTAGTATAGTGAGCTCTGCCCTTTATTTATACTCCTATAAATGCACACTACATGACCAAAAGTATTCAGACACCTGGCCATATCACACACACACAAGTGAGCTCTCCTGAAACTGTTACTGTGAAATTGAAAGCACACATTTGTAAAGAACGACTCTGAACTCTGTAGCGTTTCATTTCCGCTTCACTACCAGACCCAAATCCAGTGACCTGTACAGAGTCAAACTCCTCTGAATCCCTTCAGAATGAACTGAAACGCTGAAATCAGTGTCTGATATCACTCTTGTAGCTGAATTGGCAAATTCCCACCACCACATTCCAAAATTTAATAGAAAATCCTTCCAGAAGTAATAATGTAATAAAAGTAATGGTCAGGTGTCCATGACTGTCTGCTCGTGTAGTTTGTGGGTGGATTGTGGGGCTGAACTGCAGTTGAGGAAGTAGAGACCATGTTCTTTGTGATATGTGGATAGTCTTTGTTCCAGTATTGTGAAGTGCTGAGTTCAGTCTGAGAGTCTGGAGAGTTTTGCATCCCGGCCACAGTCTGCCAGATGACTTTCATTTTGGACACTCAGACAAAAGAGCTGAGCTATTTCCTCATCCATGACACTGCTCCCAATGCTCATATAGTGCTGTAGAAGATCTTCTACACTGTTCAAATGCTTTAAAAGATATTAAATCAACAGGTTTTTTTATTTCTGTTGTTCTCATCCAGCTGCTGTAGACTGTTGCAGTTATTTTGGCACCCCAGGATATTTCTGGATTTTGCATGCACACTGATTTGCTTGGTCTTTAATGTAATAACTTTTGTTGTCGTCACTGTTTATTAAAAAAAGACTTTATTTTTAAAGGGGAGACAATGAACTGGAGGATGGAGAAATCGATGATGAAGGAATTGGTATTGAAGAGGAAAAGGAGACCAAGTTGGAGTCTGAAGATGTTGAAAAAGAAAAAGTACGCGAGAAAGATGAGAAATCGCACCGGCACGCTCATAAGAGACACCGGAAAATCAAAGAGAAACGAAAGGCAAAGCGACGGCGAAGGGAGAGACAGAAGGTATATTTCCAGCATCTCCTCTAGAAACATCTCATTGTGTTGTTGTAAAGGTATCGCCTCAGCACGTTTCTCATTTCTCATTGCCGTCTCTCAGCACCACCCCCCAGCTAGTGGCAGCAGTTCTGACACTTACGACAGTGATCACGAGCATCAGGACCGACACAAGAGCAAGAAGAGCAAGAGCTCGTACCGAGACTACGACGGCCGATTTGTGCAGGTGAATTTCAGGTCACTTTGAGGACACTTTATATTCAGTGTGTGATTCTTGTCTGGTGTCTAACCCCATGCTGTGTCTCTGCTCGTGTCCAGCACCTACACGAACCACCTGGAGGACATGGAAAACCGCCGAGATCGGCCCAACGCAGAAACAGCGGGAGCGAGGACAAGTATGATTATGATGAAGATCAGGATGATTTCTGTGATGAGCTTTCCAAATACAAACAGGCCAAAGAGGTCACCGCATCCAGCAAAGCAGGTTCTTCTAAAGAGCACGGCACCAAGTCCAGCATGAAAGGCCTGCAGTGTAAGTCTGCTGTTTAACAGTTTGCTCTGTCTCAAAAGTTATATTTATATTAAGTGTGTAATCTTGTGTACAGTGTAGATTTATTCATTACTAGAGACTCAAAGCACTTTTGTACGTCACTCTGGATAAGTGCGTCTGCTAAATGCTGTAAATGTAAATGTTTAAAATGTTATTTTATTGGTATTTTATCATTTTAAGTTTAGCCTAAAGTTTACCTTTATCTTTATGCCTTCAGGTCATATTAAACATGTAATACTGGTGAAGGTAACAGCATTTTATTGTCTGTTGAATGGGTTCCTTTTTCTCTCCCCCCCCGGTGTAGTTAGTGGCCCACGTGGGCGAGGGCATGGAGGAGCAGGAGGAGGTGGTGGTGTGGGCCGAGGGCGTGGTGCACTAAACAAAAAAATGAAGAGTAAAAACTGGGGCCGGGGCCGGGGCAGAGGTGGAGAGGCAGGAGAAAGCGGAGGAGGAACAAAAATGGTGAGGCTCCTTAAATGTGTTTCACACTTTATATTCAGCAACCGTGTTTAAACAGCGTACTCATGACCCCACAGGAAGGGCAGGGCCAAACCTATTTCCAGAAAAAACGCCCTATAATGAGTCAAGAGTTCATCAATCAGCACACAGTTGAGCACAACGGGAGAAATATCTGCAAATATTTCATAGAGGGGAGATGCATTAAAGTAAGTCTTTACGTTTTATATGTATGTGATGGACGTGACATGCTGCCTGGATCAGGATTTATACTTGACACACTGTGTTCGGCTTTTCAGGGAGACCAATGCAAGTTTGAACATGACAACGTTATTCCTGAGAAGAAGAAAGAACTTTGCAAGTTCTACGTCCAGGGATACTGCACTAAAGGAGAGAACTGCATCTATATGCACAATATCCTCAAAATACTTTAGAACTCTTTATTTCATGTACAGAATGGATTTAGGGCTCGGTTCAGACCCGATACTAAAAATGCATTTGTGAGTGTGTTTTTAAAGTCGTGATTCTTAATCCTTTAATAAGGTCTGAAATTGAAATGAGCATCTTGTATCTTTCCTGGTGTTGATCCTTTACACAGTATTTCACATGAATATCCCTGTAAGTTCTTCCACACTGGAGCAAAGTGCTACCAAGGAGACCACTGCAAATTCTCTCATGAGCCTTTAACTGAGCTTACCAAAGAATTGTTAGACAAGGTGAGAGATTAGAAATCTGACTATGAAGTTGACATTCTCTTTAAAATGAATTCTCGTTCACCTTCCTGCTGCTTTACGTTTTCAGATTTTAAACACAGATGAGGAGCATGCCAACGAGGAAGAGCAGGAGCTGGAGGACCTGAGGAAGCAGGGCATAGTTCCTTTGCCGAAACCACCTCCTGGTGTAGGGCTTTTACCAACCCCTGGCTCAGGAAGTCCCCAGGATGGCAGCAAGAAGATCCCCTCTCTGTTTGAAATCAAGGTCCAGCCAACCGTGGATCTGGCACAGAAGATCGCACTTCGGTACTTTTGTTTTCTATTTGTAATCAGAATGAACTGTTAGGACTGTGTAGTGATTTTATTTTTCTTATTTTCAATTTTAGGCCCAATTTCTACAACAGCACATCTCCACCATCTGGACAGTTCGAGGGTAGTGGAGACTCTCCTCAGGAGGACACGGAGACGGCAAACATGATGTCTCCAGGCCACAGTCATTCGATACTGCCACCTCCATGCTCTCCTGGATCCATGGGTGGTCCTGCTCTTCAGTTCCCAGGCTCAGGCCTTCCCCAGAGCCCCTCAACACAAGCTCCAGCTCATGGCTTTGGCCAGGGTGTTCCTGTTCCACCCACAGGACTGCAGGGGCAGCCACAAGTCTTTCAGCAGAATACAAATCCTCAGATGAACCAGCAGGGGGCACCGTTCAAGTCTTTGTCTGGTGGGCAGCTGAACGCACCCTTTCAGGCTATGGGTCAGATGCCTTCAGAGTTTTTCAAAAGCTTGTTCAGTGTCCAGCCTCTTGGTTTAGCAGGTAAAAATGATACACGGTTTATATTTTTCTTTTAGATGATAATAAAGCAGCAGAACCGGACGTTTGTGATTTCCACTTATTGGCAGACATGAAACCCCGGTAGTGTTCTGGGTTTGGATCTTTATGAGGGGATGTTAAACGTTTTATGAACACAGATGTATAAAATCCACATAAGCAGATTAGCTCTGAACCTCTAATGTGACGTGCTCCATCTTCTCCTTTCCCCAGATGAAGGTCAGTCACAGTCCGTGCAGGACTCTCATCAGATTGGCAGTTCTGCTGGCATGCAGAACATCTTACCAGCTGTCCAGAAAGCTCTGTTTCTCCATCTGAATCAAACCCAGCAGGACTCTGACTCCCACAGAACCGAGGGTCATGACCCTGTACCACTCAGCAGAGACAAAGGTGAGGAAGGAAACACACCATGTGCTTATACAGCGCTCGGGCATGACATTAAGACTTTATAACAGTCCAAATGGTGAAGTGAAGAACACTAATGATCTTCATCATGGCACCTGTTAGTGAGTGGATTTATTTATCAGGCAGCAGGTGAACATTTGGTGCTCAAAGTTAATGTTAATGGGTCGTGGGGGACGAGGATCATTGATGCACGTGTGGAGTGAAGGCTGGTCCGTGTGGTTCCGATCCAACAGACGAGCTCCTGTAGCTCAAACTGCTGAAGAAGTTCACGCTGTTGATGTTTGAGGGGTCACGACTGTTTTAGCAGAGACCAACACACTGTTAGGCAGGTGGTCGTAATGTTCTGCCTGATTGATCGGTGTGTATCTGTTTCTGTACTCAATCTAATGCAGTTTATCAATAAAAATGTTTTCTTGGCTTCAGATGAAACCACAAATTGGTATTCCAGTGACGATGAGGATGGCAGCAGCGTCACCGCCATCTTAAAGACTCTAAAAAAGCAGAATGAGATGCTGCAGACACAGCAGGATCATCTTCAGATTGACCCCAGGCTTCACCCTCATCAGAGGACTCAGGTTGACCCTCGACAGCATGTTCCAGACACCAGGAAAGAAGCTGAGGCTGTAAGTGATCCCAGATTAGTTCGAGATTCCCTCAAGGCTAAGAATGTAGATGCCGTGAACGTCAAGACCGGTCCTCAACAGCACCCACATATGAGCTCGTGTGTGGTGCAGAAACCTTCTACTGGAGAAGACGATGAGGAGGGAGAGCGTGAGCTGAGGGAACGAGCTGCACTAATCCCACTTGATCCCAGTCCTGGAGCTGTGCTGCGTGACCCTCGCTGCCAGGTCAAACAGTTTAGCCACATCCGTGTGGACATTCTTCTCCAGCGGCCCGTCTTTGCTCACAGTGTGGTATGGGCACCTGAAGATCTCATTCCACTGTTAATTCCCAAACAGGAACCGTCTATCAATCTTCCTCTGCCACCACTCATCGCAGATGCTCAGATGAATCGCAACCTCTCCACCTCTTCCGACCATTCGTCCTCTTCTCTGCCTCCTCCAGACCCGCGGCTCGCAGCCGCACGTCTCAGAGAAGATGCGGATTTGCTAGGCGTTCCTCACGGCAGGACTCCGCAGCCTCGACTCAACCCTGAGAAACCGACAGATCCCCGAACTCATAAAACTGGAGAGACCAGGATCAACCGTTCTGCAAGTCTGGACTCGAAGCTTCCTGTCAGAAAAGAAGGAGTTTCAGACCCGAGATTACAACGAGTTGCATCTCGTCAGTCGTCCACTCCGGCTAGATCCGATTCGGAGAAGCTGCCACCATACGCCCCTCGCTTGGCTTCTTCTGGACTGGAAAGCCCCACCACACTGCTTGGGGGCATTAGCTTGTACGATCCACGTAACCACACTTTGCTTTTGCCAAAACGGGAGTCGGAGGAACCGGTGAGAACATCAGGCATCTTAAAGCAGACGCTGAAATGTGAGAGTCTTTCACCAGCTGATGTGCCTTCAGCAGCGATAAGCGAAAAGCATAGTGAAGATACAAACGACGTGTCAGAAAACCAAACGGCTGGTCCTCAGCCAGACCAGGTTCTGCCTGCAGCGATGGCAGCTCCTTCATGTTCCCCCGTTCAGGCAGCAACACCCGCCATGCACAACCTCCCCATCCAGCACCTAGCGGGGCTTATACGACCCGCTTACCCCGAAAACCGCCAGAACAGACCTGCTGGACAGACCACTGGAGCTCAGGACGAGGAACCCGATGATGACAAAGATGTGGAGAAGAAGGAGCGGCCGCTACGGGACGTATTTAAAACCTTCGACCCCACGGCCTCCCCGTTCTGTCAGTAAACCCTCCTGTGTCTAATCTAATTATACCAGATTCACTCCACACTGTACAGATTCAGATTTATTTATGTTTGTTTTGTACACTTCCTGCTACCAGTGACCATGTCAGCTACCATCGAGACCCTGACGAGTCCTCACACGGTCTATCAGAAGGTCCTCAGGAGTAGATGTGTTCAGATCCTTATCAGTTGTACAGTTATAGTTACAGAGGCATAGGAAAGAGTCACTGTGTGGTTCCAAACGATGTATAGAGGTACTTATAATAAATATCTAGATTTGTGTGAGAGAGAAATGTGTACAATCACGACAAGATGTTTTCTGAAGTCATCTGCTCCGCGTGTAATTATCAAAGTACGTTTGTGAACTTGGCTTCTGTACTGCAACAGGTTTACGTTCAATAGTTCCTGATACTTTGTGCTGAAGATGCAAAGAAAAGTCCAGAACTCATCCAGAGAATCTCTTTTCTCTGTAAAGTGGAGTTGATGATCCTTCTAGCACTTTAATTTCATTTCACACTTTTAATTGTTTTGTGTTTTTTTTTTCTTTTATATCTTTTTACTGAATGCTTTTGTTTACCTGTTCGAGGATATGGAACGATTGTCTATGATATACTTTTATATTGTCTTAAATAAATTGGAAATGCTGTGAACATCTCCACTCCGTCTGTGTGTGTGTTCTTACACTCTTCACACAGGTGTGTGTTCTTACACTCTTCATCACAGAGGTGTTGTGCAGTGTTGGAGCGCGCAGACGGCCGGCACCAGGCTGGGAGTCGTGTGGTGGGGGGAAGTCTTGCGGAGTCCCAGGTCATCTGTCTCAGGGTTCAGCTGTTCTTGGGTCCGGTGGATGAGGAGCTTCTTTTTCCACTGGAAGCACAGGGAAGCTGCTCTCGCTGCCTCAGAGTGGGGCTCAGGTTGTCTCAGACCCTTCAGTGGGGAAAAAATAACCAGCTTTTTTATATTCACTGGATAAATTCAAAGTGTCACAGAAAAGGTTAAATAATAAAAGTGGTTATATTGAGCACATGCAGCTTCCACTTCTGAAGAACCTGAACACCTGCATGTTGATGTGCACATGAACTGATTCAGCCGGTAAAGATCTGAACCAGGGAAGGAGTGTTGGAGCCAGATGTGCTGGTCGGGGTTTTCAGGCACAACATCCAGAGTTTATACCAACTGGTCCTAAAAACAGCACAGAAATGTCCTGCGTTCTGCTTACAATTAACACGAGTGTAGAAAACCACAAGGGTATGAAAGGTTTCAAAAGTGGAGACTAAAATGTTCTGTGCAAAATCTCTACATTTCTACTCGTCTTTAACTCTGTGCTCAACCCAGTTTTGTTGTACTTTTACTCTAATAATACTCGAGTTCATCACATTTGATATGTTCTTACCTTAATGCACGCCGTTTCTGCAGCTCGTACCCCTCGGATCACGGTCTGAAGCAAGTTCTGGGCGTTCTTCACCAGGATTTCATCAGAAGTCTTGCATGCAGGAGTCAGTGCATTAACACTGGAGAGACACCATGCAGCCCTCAGGTCACATGAGATATTATCCTGTTTAATTACTGGTTAAAGTCTTGTAGAAAGACACAGTGTTGGAATGAAGGTGTAGTGAGAACCCGGAGCTGTTCAGACTGAACATCTACACAAAACACACTTTTCCTGATTTTCTTTAAATCTAGAATTGAAAGTTTGTGTAAAATTCTGAGACACTGGAATTATTATTTAATTGGATTTAAATAAAACGTTTAAAATCACCTCTAATGTAAAGACGACTTGCTGACGGAAATTTGTAACGTAACTGAGACTAAATAGTTCTAATTGTCTTACCTGGATATGATGGTGAGCTGGTTAGTGATGGTGATGATCTGCTCTGCTACGCTGCACAGTTCTTGAGTGGAGTGTTGATCGAGGCAGTGTTCTGCTATGACCTTCACGAAGCACGTAACAGTCTGGCAGCTCGAGACTAAATCTTTAGCTGACGATACAAAGGCGTCTTTACTCTGGAAATTAAATGAAGTTCTTTAAAAAAAAAAATAAACGTGGTACGACTGAAAAAAATCCTTTGAAAAGAGTTTTACCTGAATCGGCCCTTTTCTTCTCAGATACTGGGTCATGTCATAGATCTTATCAGCCATTTCTTTGGTCACTTCGACGATCTGGTTTCCATGAACATCCCATCGTTCTGCTTCTTGCTTCAGGAAGAGGGATGTGAAGGTCAGAGTTGGATCCAGAGAGCTGAACCCGGCCGTTCGTGCTCTTCTCTGTGAGAGATCCTACACAATACATGAATTAATTTGAGATGAATTGTGAGAACAGTAATAATCCATTGTTGATGTCACTGTTAAAGGATTCATCACCATTTTTGATTCCTGGTTGCTCGGAGGAGGAATGTTCACGAGGTTTGTTGTTTGAGTGATGACTTTTCTAGGAGGTCTGGTGTCCTTCGTGGTAGAACTTGGTTTTAGGTCCACCTGTGAAGCTCCACTGTACTCTTTGCCCTGCAAGCCAAACTTTATCTGCTCTTTTGTGATGGAAAAAATTCCATCCACTTTGTAAAGTTCTTCTACGAGATAATGTGCTTTTGCTGCCCAGCACTGCGTCTGTATATCGATACTAAAGAACTCGGAGACGGTCTGCGTCTCCATGATGAACTTCAACCTGCTCAGAATTTCAGACATCTGAAATGACAAATGATCACTAATGAACCTCAGACTGGACCTCTGTCTTACATCTCTCATGAAGTTTAAACAGTCTTGAACAGATTCTGTAGCAGTTTTAACATTCCTCAGGAGAAACTCTGAAGTTGTCTCAAACCGTGTGTGGAATTCTTCATATTCCCTGGAACGATCTTTAATGATTGCAGAAGAAGTCAGAGAGACAGCGTTCTGAATTGCTGTTACGTACTCCTCATTAACTTTACTCAGGAGACAGCAAAGTGATTTCATTTGTATCTGAAGCTGCCTCTGTAGGAGCTCTGTTCTCGCCAGCTTTAGGACACCTGACCTGGATACAGTACTGAGATCCTCCATGGCCTGTAAATAGACTTCACTGAGAGCTTTCACATCATCTCGACCTTTCAGGAGTTTTGCTCTACAGCTATCTTGACAGTTTATGGAACACAGTCTTGCTGCCTCCTGGATTCGGAGAGAGTTCTCAGATAAGGCTGCTAATCTCTTTTTTGGTGTTAGATGTCCTCTTCCATGATTAGTACTCGTTCCCAAAATCCTATCTAGTGAGGTGAGTAGAACTTGGATGGACAATGCCCAGAGGATACACGGTCCATCGAGTTCTTCAGACCGACTTGCTTTGGAGATGAGAAGGTCTGTGAGATTCTTTGTATTAGTTTGAGTTTTTTGGAGTTTGTTAAATAAAGATGTTATGCCGTCGTTACTCTCACCACTCCTCACTTTAATATCAGCTGATGTCACAAGTTCTACTGTATCTCCACACAAGCAGGTGAGATCCGTGAGCTCCTGAATGCAGGTGTTTGGCGTAGGAGTCATTGCCTTGACGAGGTGATACCACACGCCAGACACTGGCAGCAGAATAGTGAGTGTGTTTTTGATGAGGTCAGAAAAACAAGCACTATGTTTGTAGACCGTATCTATGATCCTGATGGAGCTCATGGCTGTTTCCTGTGCAGCCTGGACCAGCAGTGGTGTCAGAGTCACCAGCTCAGACCGAAGAGTTTCCAGTTCTTCATTAGTGGTTTCCTCCACAATACTGGCAGCTTCTTTTGTAGCCTGAATGTAACAACTGGAAAGATCCACAATCCGTGTGCAAGCTTGATTCAGAGCTTCAATGTTTTTAGCTTTGACCATGAGAACAACTTCATGTAAGAGAGGCAACATTTCATCCCTCTGGGACATTTGGAGAAAGTTTGAGTCGATAAGAAATGACTTCTTTAACTTTCTGCTTTCAGACTGATGCACTTTGGAAAGTTCTGGATTTTCTTTTTCTGAAAGCGTATCTTGAAGCTTCTCTGCTGCATCTTTCTGTTTATCTTCAAGATCTAAATCCTCAGTTTTGGCCTTATGGTACATTACCGTCTTTCCCTCAGTAACGCAAGGGACAGGTGGAGTCGTAGCCACCTGCCGAGCTTCTTCTCTAAGTGGACTGAGCAGATGTGGATGCTGATGACCATCTAAACCCTCATGAAGAACGTCGAATTTTTGGATCGCCACTGTGATGCTGTTGGTCAACAAACAAAACGTTTCCTCTTGAAAGTTGGTGTTAAACATGTCTGTTGTGTAATTTCTCACTTCAGCTAAGGAATTTTCAGCTTGTTTAACAAGTACCAGTAATCCGTTACGGTAGATGGGATCATCGCTCTTATCCACACATCTTCTCACAATCTGAAGTGCCTGGCTCATTCGACCAATCAGAAGTCTTGTATGTTTGTTTAAAAGGTGAAGGTCCTTAGATCGATGTGCTTCTACACACTTATCCAAATCACACTTCATCTCCTGAACTGAAAGGTGAATGAAATCCTTTACGTCGATGACGTCACAGAACGCATTCAGCAGATGTTCGGTTTCTTCTCCCCATTTCTGGTGGAAATTGATCAGTTGATGTAAAGCTCCATGGTACTGCACTGAATCTCCTTCAAGCTCCAGAAGAAGTGGCCCAACTCCGTCCTTGAGTCGTAAAAGGCAAGAAATAGAGTTTTCCACCCTTTCCAGACTCTTTTCCTCAATCGCTAGAGCAGAAATGAAGCTGGCTACTTCAGCCATCCTGTCTGCAAACGATATGAACGTCTTAAATAAAGCTTGGACACGATCCAAGTCCAAACCGTCCTCCAGGTCGGCTTCTAAGAGGTTATGGATGGTGTTTACCAGCTGCTCTAGAGGACTCGCTGTTAAGACGAAAGTGTCAATGATCTGGTACAGAGTTGATTTTACCACTGCTTCATCCAGCTGATGGATTTGGATCATTAAAAATGAACACAATTTCTCTTGTTGGTCTTTTAGCTTCTGCATATCTGTACATTTGATTCCTATCGGTCTCATCTGCTGTGATATCTCTGACCACAGCTGCAGGACAAGTTTGCAATTTGCGGTCACACAAAACCTCATCTCTCTCTGCGAGGTGTTTGCAACAGCCATGCTGTGGAACACCAGATCTCGCAGCACAACGTCAATGTCACTGTCTTTACCAAACATAATTTCTGGATTGGACAAAATGTTCAATAATCTGATCCGTCTGTCTGTATAATATCCACATGAGCCCGTGGACCTGCGCTGAGACTTGCTCCTGAGCACCAGGATGATGTCATTGACGGTGGCGTCCACTAGCTGCAGTATGTATTTCTTTGAGTCTTGTGCCACATTACTGGTTGGGTGTTTGATTGCTGTGTACATGGCAGTGTGAAGCATTGAGATGCATCTTCTCAGAATCTCCACAGAGGTCTTCACACAATCCTGCTGCCCTTGATCACGGAGCTCGTTTGCTCTCTCCAGTACCGAGCTGTGAAGTGACAGCATCGCCTCGGAAAATACCTGGAATGCTTTTAGTAACGAGGGAATATCTGTTGCACCTTCAACATCTCTCAGGCAGTTCAGGAGCCGGTGAGCAGCAGAAGTCATTTTCCTCACTGCTGCATCGTCTTCCACTAAAAGAACCTGCATCAATAAAACACTTGTTTAGTCTAAAGTAAGAGAGAAAAACAACTATAGAATCCTCCTGGTTTTACCTTTACGGCTCCCAGGAGAACATTCTGTGTGGCTTCAATGAGTTCCTCCATGTGCTCTTTAACTTCTGGATGTATGCTGAGCTTTTGTGTGGCGAGAAGAACATGCTGACCTGACATCATCAGAGGTTCCAAAAGTGGACCCATTTCCAACCTCATGATATCATCGTCTGACTCAGCCATCACTCTGTGGGCAGGAGAACGTTTACATTTTACATTTCAGATCACAAACGCAACATTTACTTTAAAAAACACCACAGAGCTTTATGTTCTTCACCCGAGGTCCAGGACCTGCAGTCCATGTTAATCATGACCACGTTACACTGTGGGATGGAGTTAAATAAAGACCACGTTGGCTATGTTTTTTTTTACCTTTTCTGACACACACACACAAAGATCAGGTCCATTGAACCAAATCACTGAACCAGTATTCATGATCCAGTGGAGACGAGTTCAGTTATGTGAAGTCGCCACTATCAGATGGAAATCCATAAAGAGCTACACACACACACACACACACACACACACACACACACACACACACACACACACACACACACACACACACACACACACACACACACACACACACACACACGGTGTCTGCAACAATCCTCCGATTAGCTGCATCATCCAACCGAGAAGCCGCAACTGTGACACCTGATAGACTGGAAAATTGGGTCTATGGGTTTCAACTTTTGATGCCAAATTCTGATCCAAATAACCGTCATGTATAGAACATGTGTTTGGAAATTGGAAGCTCAGATGTTGTTCACAATCCTGAGCCTCCATTGACGGGCTCTGGAGCAAGAAAATGAGCAGTTCTCTCAACCCTCACATGCTCAGATGTATAAATGAGATCACTGAGGCTCAGTAAACTCGTTAACTGAGCAGTTTATTGAGAGACTCCACTGCAGTTTCCTCCTCCAGGCTGACAGATGTGGATGTTGGAGCTCATTTTCCCCACAGGTTTGATGCATTGTGTCTGAGATGCTTTTCTACTTCTCATGATTGTAAAGACGAGTTATTTCAATTGACCAGTTTGTTCTGATGAATCCCATCAAGTTATTTCGACATGTAGAACTGTTGCTCCCTGAAAGTTTTTATTCACATTATTCTGTGTCGATTCTGTAGACGGACAAATGTGAAAAGTCAAGAAAAACCTAATTTTCGTATCTTTCCTTCATTGTTTGATGTGAAGATTAATTGAAGTTCTCTACATTATTGGGTCGTGAGCTGTTCCAAATAAAGTGCACGGTAGATCTGTATATTTTAATGGTTCATTAACAAATACACCGTTTTAAACATCTCCATTATATTCCTTGTGACTGTAACTGACCTTGATGCTACATCAGCCATGTTCTTGGAGGCCTTGGCCACAGCACGAGCTGAAGTCTCCAGTTGTAGGAGTTGTCGGGTCTCGTGGTTGGTCACTGACAGCAGTGTGAGGTAACAGATGTGAGTGGCGATGGGAGCGATGACCCTCTCGATCGCAATGGTCTTTATCAAGCTGTCGTCTACTGGGGATGCCATCACTTCTAAAGGGAATAAACACACACACACACACACACATGCACGCACACACACACACACGCATGCATATACACACACACACACACACACACATGCACGCACACACACACACGCATGCATATACACACACACACACACGCGCACGCATGCACGCACGCATGCATAAACACACACACACACACACACACATGCACACACACACACACACACACACACACACATACGAGGGAATTAGCGGAGTACAAATACTTCGTTATTGTACTTAAGTAGATTTTTCTGGTATCAGTTTTTTACTCCACTATTTATTTTTCAGACAACTTTTTACTTTTACTCATTACATTTTTACACAAATATCTGTACTTTTTACTTCTTACATTTTCAAAACCGGCTCTTACTTTAGTTTTAATTCATTGATTTGGTGAAATATATTTTTTATTTTCACTGCGCGCTGATTTCAGCCGAACAACCGATTTCCTGTTACTGCGCGTCTTTTTCACTCCGCTGGTGTATAAAGTCCTGACCCTCACTCACCACAGATGTAGACTAGTTTATGGAGATAAGAATCAGCAGGCAGAAGGCAGTAAGAAGTTTGGGGTTAATGTGGATGAGACAGAGGGAGTCAGTGATGAGAACATGACTGAGAACAGACACATTTCTGATCATCATCATCTTTTCTCTGCTTGTGTTCTATATGTGGATCTTCAGCCTGGATACATTCATTAGGTAACATAATACAAAACATTTGTTTTGTATTAATATATATATATATATTAATACAATACAATATATTAATTTTATATATATATATACATTTAAAACCTTCGGCAAAAAATACGTTTATCCACGACTTCCTTTATTAGATATAAAATAAATAAATAAACTCCAGATAAAAATATTTTTAATCAGTAAACTTTTGTTTTATTTCTGCGCCAAGTCTCAAATCAAACACCAAATCCGCCATGTTTTACACAATTTACCCTCTAGGTGGCGTTTTGTGGGTTTTTCCCTCATAATGGCGACACAAACTTAAATTACTGTCTTTATTGATCGTACAGATAAAAACAATTCATCATTCAAATCTGTAAAATGTCTATAATTTTATATATACAGTGGAACCCACTTATCTCGACCTCGGTTACCTCGACAACCCTATTAAGTCGACGTTTTTGAAGTGGAACCGCCAAATTCTCGCTTTGTCTAAGCATTTTTTAATCGGTTATGTCGATGTCGCCGAACCCTGATATCTCGAGCACAAGGGGGGAAAATTTGCCATTTAACGTCAGTTATGTCGATCAGCACTGAGCAGCCGCAGAAGAACTCGCGAAAGTGGCGGAAAAATCAAACCTTACAGATGCTCCAGGTGTTGTATTGTATACTGGTGAATCTCTGCTGTTAGTTACTGCACATATGCCTTTTGTTGTTAAATGGTATGCGATGAACAGGAGGCGAGGCCGCGCTTGGTAGGAGCGGAACGTGGGATGAGCAGCATAAGCATAGAATGAACGACGGCAGGATCGGGGGCGGGGGGGGGGGGCAGCCGGTGAGAGAGAGTACCGGTGGGAAGCAGAGGTGGCAAAAGTACACACATCCTTTACTTCAGTAGAAGTACAGATCCTCATGGTTTAAAATACTCGGGTAAAAGTTGAAGTACTGATTATACTTTTTTACTCAAGTGAAAGTAAAGAAGTTTTGGCTCAGACATGTACTTAAGTAAAAAGTAGTTATTACTTCTACCTGTTTTAGCTGTTAACTGGACCTCACATCATAATAGATAGATAGATAGATAGATAGATAGATAGATAGATAGATAGATAGATAGATAGATAGATAGATAGATAGATAGATAGATAGATAGATAGATGGATGGATGGATGGATGGATGTTATAGCCTAGTGGGTTAATGTCAGGGTCACCACGAGGATGAGTTTGAGAGTTTGATTCCTGCTCGAGCTGGTGGTTGCTGTGTAGGTAAATAAAACTTCTGGACCTTGTCCACTCTGAAAACATTTCAATTCTGTGTTAGATTAATTTCCTGGTCTTTAATGAAAGATAAATCCACTAAAAAAAAGGCACTTGTGTGGTCGCTCAGTGGATTAAGGCTTGTGCCTGAACATGGTCCTTAATATAGTCCACGCTGGTGATAAGGTTTCAAAGCCGGTCCTACATGCCTTCTTTCTTACTGCGCTGCCATGAAACAAAGTATGAACCCTCCAAAAAGCACACATGCTGTTCAGCAGCGGTCGCTCAGTGGTTTAAGGCTTGTGCCTCATCTAAACATGCATCCCAGTCTGATCTCTTCCATGGTTCAGTAGGTTAAGGCTGATGGTAAGGATCAGGGTTTGAATCCTGCTAGTTACGATGTCGGTTATGTTCCTGCTTCCTAAATCTTTCTTTAGCTTTATATTCTTGTGTTGATGGTTTAAAGGTAGATAGACCTGCTCTAACCAAACTTCCTGCCCTGTCTTCTCTGATGGTTCAGTGGGTTAAATCAGGTGTCGTGCTATTGGTGGGGTTCAGGGTTCGAATCCTGCTTTCTGCCTGCGAGTCACGATCAGGATTCACTTCCTACATTTTCCTTTAGCGATATATTTTAGTTTTTAATGGGTTGAAAAGAAAGATAGACCTGCTCTAAACAAGCTTCTTAGCCTGTCCTTACCGATGGTTCAATGGGTTAACGTTGGTGTCTCGCTGGTGGTGGGGATCAGGGTTCAAGTCCTGCTATTTACAATGTGGGATCAACTTGTGCTACTTACATCTGTATTTGCTTCCTACATCTTTCTTTAGCGTTAAATTCTTGTGTTGATGGTTAAAAAGAAAAGATAGACCTGCTCTAAACAATTGTTGCAGCCTGTCCTTCCAGATGGTTCAGTGGGTTAAGACTGGTAGTTTGCTGTTGGTGGGGTTCAGGGTTCGAATCCTGCTTTCTGTTTTTCTTTCTGGTCTGAATTTCTTGCTTTGACGCATGAAACGAAGGATAAACCCCCCAAAAAAAGAAGGTGAGTTGTGGGACTTGATGGCTTTGTGGTAAAAGCCTTGCCTCTGAGCTCAGAGGTTGCTGGTTCAAATCTAGCTTGTCCCCACACTGGCTAAGTTGTGTGGAAATTAGTGTGTGGTGAGCAATGGAGTGGGTGACTGTGAGCAAAGGCTGTGAAGACCTGCTGGGTTCAGCCTCAGAATAAATAAATGTAATAGTTTTGCATTTAGGGGCAGGAGAAAAAGGTTTTAATAAATTTTTTTTTTTGTCCGGAGACTATGTTCATACTTTTTTGGATGTTTTTGCTTCATTTTTGCTTCTCAGCTGCCAGGGGGGCACACGCCTGAATATTGCCCCCCTGGTTCAGGATACGCCCTCTGAAACCGTCCACAACCGACCTTCCACGCAGCCATTTCTGACACCTTCATCACTACGGTCACTGGAACCTTCCACACTCTTAACTTTGAGTCCTGGCTGGGGTTTGAACCAGCAACCTCTCAACCCAGAGGTAAAGCTCTTCCAATTGAGCCACAGGATCTCTTGCAAAAACCTGATTTTTAGGACCTTTTTTGGTTCTTCTATAAAACTTTTTAAACAATTTAAAGGAAAGCTAAGGGGTAGGAATTGAACCAGGTGAGTCAGACAGCAGAGACCGCATCACTAACCACTACACTACCAGAGGGGTGACAAACAAGGCTTTGCTTATTGGACTCTTGGTTTTTCTATAGTTAAGAGTCCACTGTTTTCTCTTAGATCATGATGGTAGAGGGTCAAAACTTCTCCTTCCTGTACATTCTCTCAGTTACTCCAAGTCTATGAGAAGTGACTCAGGTACAAGAACCACATCTCCAACACCTGCACCACTGATATACCATGATTTACCAGCAACCAATTTTAATGACCTTTTATTGTTCTGTTTTTAAAAACTTCTTATAATGTTCAATATGAAACTAGAGGTAACTATAGAAAAACCAAGAGTCCAATAAGCAAATCCTTGATGGTCACCCCTCTGGTAGTGTAGTGGTTAGTGATGCGGTCTCTGCTGTCTGACTCACCTGGTTCAATTCCTACCCCTTAGCTATCCTTTAAAAAGTTTTATAAAAGAACCAAAAAAGGTCCTAAAAAAGGTCCTAAAAATCAGGTTCTTGCAGGAGATCCTGTGGCTCAATTGGAAGAGCTTTACCTCTGGGTTGAGAGGTTGCTGGTTCAAACGCCAGCCAGGACTCAAAGTTAAGAGTGTGGAAGGTTCCAGTGACCATAGTGATGAAGTTGTCAGAAATGGCTGCGTGGAAAGTCGGTTGTGGACGGTTTCAGAGGGCGTATCCTGAACCAGGGGGGCAATATTCAGGCGTGTGCCCCCCTGGCGTCTGAGAAGCTGAAAACAGGGGGTTATGAAGCAAAAACATCCAAAAAAGTATGAACATAGGATCCGGACAAAAAAGATTTATTAAAACCTTTTTCTCCTCCCCTAAATGCAAAACTATTACTCTCAATTTTTCTGAGGCTGAACCCAGCAGGTCTTCACAGCCTTTGTGCACAGTCACCCACTCCATTGCTCACCACACACTAATTTCCACACAACTTAGCCAGTGTGGGGACAAGCCAGATTTGAACCAGCAGCCTCTGAGCCCAGAAGCAAGGCTTCTACCACAAAGCCATCAAGTCCCACAACTCACCTTCTTTTTTTGGGGGGTTTATCCTTCGTTTCATGCGTCAAAGCAAGAAATTCAGACCAGAAAGAAACACAGAAAGCAGGATTCGAACCCTGAACCCCACCAACAGCAAAATACCAGTCTTAACCCACTGAACCATTTGGAAGGACAGGCTGTGATGATTGTTTAGAGCAGGACTATCTTTTCTTTCAAATCATCAACACAATAATATAAAGCTAAAGACAGACTTAGGAAGCAAACCCATATCATGACTAGCAGGGACAATGCAGAAATTGATCCCTGATTCATGCCATTAGCGAGGCACCAGCATTAACCCACTGAATCGTCAGGAAGGACAAGCTGTGAAGCTTGTTTAGAGCAGGTCTATCTTTCTTTTTAACCCATCAAAACAAGAATATGAAGACAGGAATCAGGAATTGAACCTACCTCATGACTAGCAGACAGAAAGCCAGGTTTGAACCCTGACCACCAACATTAGCAAAGTACCAGCCTTAACCCACTAAGCCATCAGGAAAAAACAGGATGGGAAGCTTGATTAGAGCAGATCTATCTTTCTTTTCAAACCATCAACACAAGAATTTAACGCTAAAGAAAGATGTAGGAAGCGAATACAGATGTAAGTAGCACAAGTTGAACCCACATTGTAAATAGCAGGATTCAAACCCTGATCCTCACCATCAGCGAGGCACCAGCCTTAACCTACTGAACCATGGAAGAGATCAGACTGTATGGATGCATGTTTAGATGAGACACAAGCCTTAAACCACTGAGCGACCGCTGCTGAACAGCATGTGTGCTTTTTGGAGGGTTCATACTTGGAGGGTTTCATGGCAGCGCAGTAAGAAAGAAGGCATGTAGGACCGGCTTTGAAACCTTATCACCAGCGTGGACTATATTAAGGACCATGTTCAGGCACAAGCCTTAATCCACTGAGCGACCACAGAAGTGCTTTTTTTTGTGGAGTTATCTTTCATTAAAGACCAGGAAATCAATCCAACACAGAATTGAAATGTTTTCAGAGTGGACAAGGTCCAGAAGTTTTATTTACCAACACAGCAACCACCAGCTCGAGCAGGAATCAAACTCTCAAACTCATCCTCGTGGTGACCCTGACATTAACCCACTAGGCTATAACATCCATCCATCCATCTATCCATCTATCTATCTATCTATCTATCTATCTATCTATCTATCTATCTATCTATCTATCTATCTATCTATCTATCTATCTATCTATCATGATGTGAGGTCCAGTTAACAGCTAAAACAGGTAGAAGTAATAACTACTTTTTACTTAAGTACATGTCTGAGCCAAAACTTCTTTACTTTCACTTGAGTAAAAAAGTATAATCAGTACTTCAACTTTTACCCGAGTATTTTAAACCATGAGGATCTGTACTTCTACTGAAGTAAAGGATGTGTGTACTTTTGCCACCTCTGACACACACACACACACGCACACACGCATGCACGCACGCACACACACACACACACGCACACACGCACGCACGCACGCACGCACGCACGCACACACACACACACACACACACACACACAGATGTCATGTATTCTATACTAAGCAAAGTTTTTGCGTTGGCTTTGTTATATTTTTAAGAGCTTTAAAGTATCCAGATGAAAATAAGAGTTTTCTGAGAAAAAGCCTGAAATCCTAAAAAAGCCTAAAAATGTGTGTAATTACCTGATGTTTGAGCGGCTCCTTGTAACCACCAGAAACACGGTTGTGATAAATAATTGATGTAGTTTGCTGGCAGAGCTCTGTGATTGGCTCTCTCGTTTCTAATAGCAACAAGCGTCATGTGAGCCAAACAATGAGCTCAGGAAATACCGCAACCATTACAAGCTCTTATGTCCTTTTAGTGCAGTAGAGGTGGAGTGTAAAAGCTTCTGCAGTTAAATGCAGAATAAAACATGTCTGTAGTTTCATACTTTTAAAGTATTTGGATGGATTTCAATACAAGAACTTGACCTGCAATAAGTGCATTCATAAAAAAACTGTGCAATAACTACAATTTGTACATAAATAAGTATTTGTGCATTAAATAATCTGTGGTAGTGGTGGGATGAGGGTTCGTGAATGCTTGTGTTTGTGTGAATACAATGTCTGTGAAAAGTGTGGAAACAGTGTTTTATGGTGTTTAACAGTGTTTTATGGTGTTTGAGAGACACCATAAAACATCTTTTGTACTTAGTAATGTAACAGTATGATGTTTTTCTTCGACCAAATAAATCTATAAATGTCCCACATTAATTTTATTGTAAAATCGTTCCTCTGCATGAAGAACAGCTTCACACGCTCTCGGCATCCACACGGTTCGTTTCTCAAAACATTCAGCTGAAATACTTTGAGGTGCCTCTTTTAAAACTCTCCAAATATGTTCTTCACTAGTTGCAGATTACTTGTTCATCCCAGAGCAGTTCAGTAGGATTGAGGTGCAGTGACTGGGCAGGTGATTCTATGATAGATATCACTCCAGACGTCTGTCTGCTCTCTAAATAACGCATCTCTGGACTCAAAGCCATGAAAGACATGGTGTTCCCACACTTTATCAGACTCTGTAACTGCAAAGTTGGAGAAGTACCGTGTTTACCTGCTGTAGAAGTTTAACTCTGAAGCTCTAGGAAAAAATGTCCAGTGTAGCATATGACCACTAGGTGGCGATATTACAACAAACATCACTGAACAGTTCCACATTCAAGCCACAAAAACAAACATCCAATTGTGAACTTTTAATTTTAAAAATCAACAGACAAAAACACAACTTACACAACTTACACAACTCACACAACAACTAGATTTCACTGCATTTACAAAAAAGGTGACAGTAGTTTATTCAAAAAAGTGATAATAGTAATACTGTAAAAACGCTCACAGTTAATATAAAATACTTAAATACCTGTTTAACCTCACGGATTTCTCTTAAAGATACACATCCTCACAATCAAACCAAATCAAATCAAATCAAAACAAATCAAATCAAAACTGCCAGGTGCAGAGGAGAAATGTGATTTTTTTTTTTACCCATCATTTATAAACAATACAAGCTCATTTCTCCACGCGGAACCTCTCAGATATCATTAACTCAGCAAATGTGAATGAAAAGCAGTGAAGGAGCTGAAGTTTTGTCTTTGGTATAAACTTTTGGTGAATTATAAAGATATTCTTTTTAACAAATATTGATATTATTTATAAATTTCATTTTCTTATTCAAACAAAAAGACACATGACAGGTGGAGAATTCAGTGTATGAAGAACGATTCAGGGTAAAAAACATGATGATGGAATGAAAATGATGTGGAATAAAACAGTTTGGAGAGAAATGACTGGTTTGGGGCCTTTTTTTCTTTATCACTGATGTGCTCTGAGTTATGAGAAGCTTTGCATTCCAATACGTTGACATAAAAACCTTTTTTTCCCCAAAAGTCCCATCGAGTGAGTTTCAGCCCGGTCTGGAAGTGCAGCAGGTTCGTAACATTCGTTTACTTGCACAACAAAACCAGTGAAAGATTCAAAAATCCAGGGGAAGCTACAAGTAATCGATATGTGCAAATGCTGAGCTGGAGATTACTGCATTATGACTGCGCTATTACTGCATTATTACTGCGCTATTACTGCATTATGACTGCATTATGACTGCATTATGACTGCACTATTACTGCATTATTACTGCACTATTACTCCATTATTACTGCATTATGACTGCATTATGACTGCATTATGACTGCACTATTACTGCATTATTACTGCACTATTACTCCATTATTACTGCGCTATTACTGCACTTTTACTGCATTATTACTGCATTATGACTGCATTATGACTGCATTATGACTGCACTATTACTGCATTATTACTGCACTATTACTCCATTATTACTGCATTATGACTGCATTATGACTGCATTATGACTGCACTATTACTGCATTATTACTGCACTATTACTCCATTATTACTGCGCTATTACTGCACTTTTACTGCATTATTACTGCATTATTACTGCACTATTACTGCACTTTTACTGCCTTATTACTGCACTATTACTGCGTTATTACTGCACTATTACTGCATTATGACTGCATTATTACTGTGCTATTACTGCATTATTACTGCACTTTGACTGCATTATGACTGCACTATTACTGCACTTTTACTGCATTATTACTGCACTATTACTGCACTTTTACTGCATTATTACTGCATTATTACTGCACTATTACTGCACTTTTACTGCATTATTACTGCACTATTACTGCGTTATTACTGCACTATTACTGCATTATGACTGCATTATTACTGTGCTATTACTGCATTATTACTGCACTTTGACTGCATTATGACTGCACTATTACTGCACTTTTACTGCATTATTACTGCACTATTACTGCGTTATTACTGCACGATTACTGCATTATTACTGCATTATTACTGTGCTATTA
>NC_139577.1:196310-201310 GCF_946808225.1 Silurus aristotelis | reverse complement strand
ACATCTACATCACACACACACACATCTACATCACACACACACACACACACACACACACACACACATCTACATAACACACACACATACACACACACACACATACACACACACACACATCTACATCACACACACACACACACACACACGCATACACACATACACACGCATACACACACACACACACACACACACACACACACACACACACACACACACACACATCTACATCACACACACACACACACGCATACACACATACACACACACACACGCATACACACATACACACGCATACACATACATACACACACACACACACACACACACACACACACACACACCTACATCACACACACACACACATACACACACATACACACACACACACATACTCTCTCTCTCTCTCTCTCTCTCTCTCTCTCTCTCTCTCTCTCTCATATTTTAGTTCCGTCACACTCTATCCTGCCTGTGACCTTTAAAATGTGGAAGAATTTAACCTGAAGTGCAGCAACTAAAATAGAGTTTTAAATCAGCGCTGCTCGTCACATTTCCACATCTGCAGCGAAAACAAAACCCTGCTGCCAGTTTACTTTCATGTTCTATAGCCTGTGAGAACTTGATATAAAATATATCAAATATAGAAATCCCTACAGAATCTCATGGAGTTCAACATCTCCACCTTCATCCTGAATAACTTACTGTAAATTCTTCCATCAGTCTCAAGTAGGGATGAGATTATTCAGACTGAGATTATTCAAATGCAGGGATAATGAGACAATATCAATATAAACATCTGAAGCACTTGTTCTGCTGTAAAAGAGCTGAAGTGGTGAGCTAATAAACAACAAAGATAATGGAGGTGAAGAATAAACCAATTAAAAAAGACCTAATTTCTTAAAATCCACTCAGTTTAATGAAAATAAAAACCTGCCTTGTGGCAGAAGGGCGTCACCATTCACTTACTGTGGCTGGACACAAGCCCATTGTATTGGTACTATCCTGAACGAGGTCATGCTGGGGTTCAGGATCTCATGACTGCCCTGGAAACTCAATCAGCTGAGAGCTCGCTGTGTTCCAGGACAATCCCACCCCACTGTACACCACCGCTATATCACAAGTACTACTGGGATTAACCATCAAGTCTCTTTGTGTATCTGAGAGCAATTCTGGGGATTGGGGGGGGATGAAGAGCTTTTCACCTCAATCTCATTGTGCTTAGAGCTTCAGAGAGCTTTAGAGCATCTGGGTCACTTGGCTCGAATTCTTCAGTGTCAGCTTTCGCCTACATGCTACACAGCAATTCAGTAAAAGTGTGTGGAGTATAAACAGCCTTGATGAACTATAATATAATAAAAACAGAACTGATTATGAACTGGTACTCACAGAAATGTCTTCTGGAAGGCCACCAGACACCTCTACAGCCTGGCTGTTCACTCGGACATGAGTTCGTGTCACAAACTGAATAACCGACGAGCTGTCCTGCAAGAAAACACTAATTAGGGCACGTTTACTCACGTGTTTGGATAAAAACCAGAACAATGCCAATAGAAGACTATCATACTTTTGTAAAAGTATTAACTGGAGAAGATCTTACTTTCTTAAGAGTTTCAGTGTTCAGTAGCATTCGCACATCAATAACCGCAGCTTCGTCTTTAGCTTGGGATCCTAAACTACAGGAAATGGTCATACAGGCTCTTCCTGGCCGGTCACAGTCCTGTAGAGAGAGGACACCATCATCACACACGCACACACGCACGCACGCACACACACACACACACACACACACACACACACACACACACACACACACACAAATTACTGCATTTAGAACTACGGTATTTTATTATAAGGTGTGTAAAAAGTGATGCAGTTCATAGAAACCTCGCAGTAGTCTATAAATAAAGTCTATAAATAAATATCTCGGTACACAAAACACAGGAAACAAAAGAGACACGATTGACGTACCAAGACTTTCCTGCCAGACTTGGTGAAGAACGCGAAGATGGTGTAGAAAATATTCTCTCTGTCCTGGGGGATGATACACGGGGTGGGGTTTCTGGTCCATGTGCAGTTGCCTTTGCCCTCAGCTACCTGGAAAACACCACCAGAGCTTTTCACACCGACACAGGACTCACCTACAACTGTTTCTCAGGAACGAAGTTAAGTGTGAACACCTAGAGTCAAAACGGACCCAGGACAAGATCTAGTGGGATTCCTGATAAATGATCTGGAGCCTTGTGTGTGAACAGAACCCGAAACCTTACAGGCAAGAATTAAAACAACAAGCAGACTGAAGTGACAAAAGAAACAAAAAAGTGGAGGTGCAGAAAAATGTCGTTATTTTACATGTTTTGAATGTGAATTCCTGCATCCTGTTTAATCCTGACTTCAGGCTGGAGGTTTAAAGAATCTGAAACCTGATCATGACTGATTTTGTTGGTGAAATGGTTTAAAAGTGCAGGATGAACAGCTTCATACGCTGCAGTCACGTTGTGAGATTTTCTTTCTGTGATTCCACACAAGCAGCTGAACCCTGAGGTACTGAGATTTACAGGGAACCAGGAATTAAAACCAGTCCAGGTTCTTTAAACTTCACATTACTCCATTCCAGTTTCCAGGTTATAGTGGCGTCATAAAGATGTATCCTATGAGAGATGGAGATGTTCTCACATACTCGTCCTCATTCTACATGGATGAACTCTGACCTGCTGAGTGAGTTATGAGATAAAAGCCTGGTCAGTCTGTAGGAGTTCAGAGATTCCTCCTGACCGGTTTCCTCATATCAAGTTATTTTTTATTTAACCTCCACATCACACCAACGTCCACGTGCAGCTCTTCCCCTCGGCAAGTTTCACCTCTGTCATCTCCAGACAGACAAGGACCTTCTATCTGTGGAAATGTCTAATAGCTTCCCCATTGTTCAGCTCTCACACCACCACAGTGCTGTCATTGTACTGTACCATTTATCAAGTGGAAGCTTTACAACGATAAACAATGTTCCTTACTGCACAACAATACAACATGAAAAAGATCATCTTTAATAAGCAGGAATACGTTCAATTAAAAGCATCGCCATCAATTAAACTGTCAAAAAAAAAGGTCTTCAATCGCAAATAGACACGTTTTCTTCAAAAAAAAAACCAAAAGCATTTTATATGTAAGATGCTGACTGAGTGATGACATGTTCACAAACTCAAGGTTAAGATGAATCTCTACTTCAATATATTCATCAAACAGATTTCCTCATGAATTATTCACACCAGCATTCTCACAAGAAATTTACTGTTCAATTCTGAAATTCTGAATCATGGAGTTTGCTTTGTGCACAGTAGCAGTGTGATGCTGGAGCAGGTTTTGGGTCTCCCAGTTCGAGCGAAGGAAAATTTCATGCTCCTGCATCCAAAGACGTCCGATACAATCATGTACTTCCAACATTGTAGTAACAGTTTGGATGGAGAAGAAACACATACGGCTGGAAAAAGTCAGATGTCCGAATACTTTTGTCCATAAAACGTTTTTACATAATCTATCAGTTACGTCTCAGTCTACCGAGTCTTTTACTCCCTAACGTGCATAAAATCCGTCCTGAATACTTCACATTCCTCAGATAGTGAGGATTCAGTTACTGCACCTCAGCGCCTCATCAGCACATCTGTGAAGGACAGTGGTTACTGCAGTGTAGTGTACAGATGTGGGGATGGTTGTTTGCAAAGATGTAAAATATGTAAAAGTTGTAAAAGTTGTAAAAGATGTAAAAAGATGTAAAAGTTGTAAAGGATGTAAAGGATGTAAAGGATGTACTCACTTGTGTGTCTATGATGTGGAACATGTCGACTCCATTTCCTAGCAGCCTGTTTGGAATCCTCATGTCCACGGTGGAGCCCGGGAGTCTGCTCGGCCCATTGTTTATCACCTAAAACAACAGCACCAGGAAAGTGAGTACATGCAGGAGTCCGGCTTTAACCGTGTTTGTGTTTAGATATCATTATCATCATGATATGGTCCTGTTTCCTGAATATCTAATAAAGAAAAAAACATTTGCAGACCTGAAAGGTAAAGTTAAGAGGCTGAAAGTTGCACTCAAAGTCCTCCAGCTGAACAAAGCGAGACGAGTCGACTGAACCTCCATACACGAACGAGGACGGAGTAACCAAACTGCACAGACGGAGAATTCATCAGCATTTTAATCAGAATACTGATATAATGCATAACTAAAGCAAAATAAAAAGTGTATTTTTTGTTGTTTTGTGGTAAAAATGTGGATATTCCGAGAAAATGAGAATCTTCAGAGATGTTTTTATGCCTCTGTTTGAAACAGGATTGTAGTGGAGCATTTTGAAATCTGTTCTTACTCGTGAATTCTCCAGCATTACAGCCAGCTGTGTAATAAAAGTAAACCAGCTGTGCAGACGTGCAGTCGAGGCATGCAGGGTGTGTGTACAGGGCACACACTCATGTACAATAATTAACATTCAACACTGTCACTGTACCAGATGTTCAAGAAACTCATTTAGTGACAGGACAGAAATAATGACACATTAATCTACATATTTTGTTTAGGTTTAATGTTTACAGCATAAAATAAACAATCTATATTTGAGTTATTGTGTGTTCAATGCATGTTGTGTTTAGATGTTTGATGGATGAACTCTTACCCAGTAACAGCTGTATCCACTTCGTGTACCAGCGGGATGAAAAGCTCCAACCTGTTATCGTGTAACGTGTTCTCATGTTCCGGGTTCGCGCTGAGTTACAAAAACAAGTGCACAAGCGCAGTGAGTACGAGTCAATAACAAAGTTCAATCACACATTAGCACTTACTATAACTGACTACACACAAATATTAAACACCGTTATTCAGTCTCGAGGCTGTGGAGCAAATCAAATCACCTTCAGAACTTCAGTCCACTTCAAAATCATTTCATGCTGTTTGTTTATTAAAGGTGTAATAGAAGTCTATTAGTAAAGAAAACACATCTGGACAGTGTTGTTTATACACA
>NC_139577.1:194273-196110 GCF_946808225.1 Silurus aristotelis | reverse complement strand
GAAATCTTTCATTTTCCAAACAAATCAAACTAAAAGCTCTCCAAAACCCCCGAGTCGAGCCAAGAAGAAGAGCTGCACTCCTACAGGCTCACAGGAGCCCAACACAACATCACTTATCATTTACCCCAAAGGCTCTGCGTAAGTACGAGGGCACACAGGCCACATGGAACACAGTGTTGAGCTTTCAGAAGGAACATCACGCTAATAGATAGAAAACTCGTCACGTCTGTGTTGCTGTTGTTTTTCTTCTCTTAACTCAAACACGTTTAGCATTTCTGAGTCTCAGACATTCTCACAGAAACCTGAGACCCAAAAAACTCTGTAAATAAAATAAAAACAATTCCAAAATCAAATTGTGTATTAAACCCTGAACTCATTAGATGTTGACCATGTTAACTCCATGGTGTTCTTCCTACACAAACATGGACTTATGGATGATACACACAGTTTGTGTCAGTTCGAATGCTCACTGTCACCAAAGCAAAAGTAAAGAAACCAAACACTAAAAACTCTTTAAACACTGTAAATACTGCAGCTTTAAACACTTTCTTCACTATTCTACGTTTTCACTCTCAACCAAATCAAATAAAAATAGAAATACGTTTTTGAGAAACATGAAAACTTTCCCATGTGCAAAATTTACTCTGATAAAGAACTGGAACAGGAAACGCTGAAGACGGATGAAGAAATTCTTCATCCATCGCTGAGATGCAGAACTTTATTTAGGCTGTTTGATGAATCGGATGTCTTTGGATACAAAAACAAATTTTGCCTTCACGTGAACCAAGAGACCCAAACCTGCTCCAGCATGACAACGCCCTTGTGCACAAAGCCAGCTCCATGAAGATCTGCTCTACATGGGTTGGAGGTGTGTGAAAGATCTCCTGCTATAGAGCTCCAACTCTACTGAACATCTTTGGGATGACTGTGAACGCTGACTGCACCCCAGGAACCTTCTCACCTACATCAGTCCCTGACTTTACTAACACACTTGATCTGCAGCTGCACTGCTGTTAGAACCCTGATGTTCTAGAGAAATGAACAGCAGCTTGTTGGAGAATTAAACACGGCTGGAGATCTGAAACGTGTTAAACACAGTGTTCGTCTCAGTGAAAGTTGCTTGTATTTAAAAACTAGAGAAATTTGTGATGACAGTAAAGTTGATTGAACATTTGATGTGCAGGAGAAACGAAGCTCTTTAATAACAACAACAAAAAAACTGCAGTGAAAATGCTCTGATTTTAAAGGTCTGTTGTTTATTAGTAAATATGATCAATAAAGTTTATAAAATGCTGATTATTGAATATACGACATTATTAAACGCATCAGATCTTTAATCAGATCTTTAATCAGACAAAGCTTCAGTCATGTATGTGAACATTCTGCTCTCTGATTGGATTATTGATGGTTTGTGATCGGATGTATTGATTATGGTGTAATGAGGTATTTGTAAACTGTCACTTGAGTTCATCATCTTTCCACATCTTTCAAAAACTTTAATCCAAAACCTGGTCCAAGAAACACAAGTTGATTATGAAACTTTCACCGATCCACTGATCCAAATGCAGCACCTCTGACCTCTGACCCCTGACTGCTTTACGGAGCAACCCAAACCCTATTGTTCTCCTTTATTCATTTCCACCTAAAGTCCTCTAATAATAAATGCCCCCCTGGTGCACAGAGAGCAGGTGGTTTCCCTCAGTAACGTGATGAAGATCATTATTGTAGAAATCAGTGAAACCTTCCGTCTTTTCTCTGGATTCTGATTTAGTTTAATTACATTCTGATATTTGAGTAATGTTTTATTTTTATGTATTTTTGGAAAATAAACAGACTG
>NC_139577.1:141773-189273 GCF_946808225.1 Silurus aristotelis | reverse complement strand
TTATTGTTGGTGTATCGTTTAGAACAGTTGCAGGTTCAGAAAATCCTCCTTGTTGTGCAACATTTTGTGTGTGTGTTTATTTAGTTACATAAAAGAGAAGAAGAGTTCCACAGTGTGTGTGTGTGTGTGTGTGTGTGTGTGTGTGTGTGTGTGTGTGTGTGTGTGTGTGTGTGTGTGTTTGTGCGTGTGTGTGTGTGTGCGTGTGTGTGTGCGTGTGTGCGTGTGTGTGGTTCATGACTAATGTTCTGCAAATGATTTGTTCTCCTGATATCCAGCAGGTCTGTTTCATTTTCCTGTGTTTCTGTGCATGTTATTGCACTTCTTGTCTAAATAAAGCGAAAGCTCACGCCTCCTTTCTGTTCAAACCCGAACGTCAAAACTAACATCCAAATTAAAATCAATAAATAAATACAGATGGAGATAATGACATTCTGCTACACACTGAATTCCACCTGTTCATGCTCAGACTGGTAACAATCTCTGCCTTCGAAATACAACCCTGATATAGTCAAAGTGTCTTTATTTCATGTGCCAGCGTGTGGTGAAGCTCTTCCTCCTGGAGCTCAGGAGTAACAGGAGAGCTGTGATGTGTGAAACAGTGGTGGAGATTTCATGGTCTTGCTGTTTAGAGGAAAACACTGAGGAATCACACACTCATTTACAGCCTGAACTTAAAAAAATATCAAATACAAACTTGCATTAAAATCAGTGGTGGATGAAGAACACAACACGTGAAGTCGAGTTAAAGTCAAATATCACAGTTTCCCTTTAAACTTTCACTTCAGTAAAAGTACAAACGCATTTGCCATAAAATTTTACTTAAAGATCCACAGTAGTGATTCAGTTTGTGTGAAAAGACTCGAATGTGACTCTCAGCACACTGATCTATTAATAGAATGATATTAATGACTCAAACAATGATTGATTTATATTACAATTATCATGAACACAAAACCTTCTTTAAAATAAAACGTGTAAATGAGGTCACGTGTGTTGTGGTGAGTTCGAGTCTGGAGTTTATCATTTATTCCTCTCTAAATGTTCTGCTTGATGTTGAACTGATGCTGAACTGTATGTTGGTGATCAGTAGATGCACCGAGCGCCGATCAGAACACGTGTAAAACAGAGCGTGCGCTCGATCCTGATTGGTGACTCGCTGCGTGTTTCACCAGTTACTTTTTTATCCTCATTAATAAAAAGAAACGACTGAAATGTAGTGAAGTTACAGTGAAAATCTCCCCAAATGGAAAAACTTCAGTAAAATAAAGATAATAAATTACATTTACTTCATTACTGTCCAGCGCTGCTCAGAAGTGAAGATGCTCAGAACTACTGAGTTCCACAATAAACAGGTTATAAACTTTATAATCCACTTCATTCAGAATACCCACTTATCATCCAATCATGTAGCAGCAGCAGCACAATCCAAACAGATTCAGTAGAGACTGAAGGAGCAGACTGATCTCAACTCACTGTCTGATCTCAACTCACTGTCTGATCTCAACTCACTGTTTGATCTCAACTCACTGTCTGATCTCAACTTACTGATCTCAACTCACTGTCTGATCTCAACTCACTGATCTCAACTCACTGTCTGATATTAACTCAATGATCTCAACTCACTGTCTGATCTTAACTCACTGATCTCAACTCACTGTCTGATCTCAACTCACTGATCTCAACTCACAGTCTGATCTCAAATCACAGACTGATATCAACTCACTGTCTGATCTCAAATCACTGATCTTAACTCACTGTCTGATCTCAACTCACTGATCTAAACTCACTGTCTGATCTCAACTCACAGACTGATCTCAACTCACAGTCTGATCTCAACTCACAGTCTGATCTCTCTAGGACGGAACTGTCGCTCACACATTGTTTCTGAGATCTTACATGATTTAATACATTTTACTGCTGCCATGTGATTGATTAATTGATACACACACACACACACACACACACACACACACACACACACACACACACACACACACACACACACACACACACACACACACACACACACCAGGACACTGAATCGTGAAGTGACAGCCCGGTGTAATGAAGTGAAGATTGTAACACACATGTGTTGGAGACAGTAGAGAGGCTGGGAAATGAACGTACCCGTACGTAGGCCGTGTGGTGATCACACTCCTGCTGGTTGATGCTGAGGTTGAAGTTGTGACCCACAGTTCCGGTCTGTTCTGCACCATGTGTGAAATATACACGTGATGAAAGGCCTTTGTATCGCTTTTCTGCGTCCGCTGTCAGATTGTACAGCAGCTCTGAGGAAAAACACGAGACATCAGTGTGCTGTTCGTCCAGCAACACAATTATACAAAACAACAAGCATTTCAGTGTAACGCAGCACTTTAACGTGTTCTATACGTCACATCACGTCACGTGACGCTTCACATGTTCAAAAGCCATGAACTCAAACATGAGCTGGTGGTGTAACTGCTGAGTCCTCACACACACACACACACACACACACACACACACACACACACACACACACACACACACACACACCCTCCCTCTCTGCAGGACCTGTGCAAGGGTCTCTGTCTCTGCTTTCATCCAGCTGGGATGGAACCATGACCTCACTCAGACACCGGAAAGGAGTGTTTCAGTGTGTAGTTCTACAGAGAAGAAGTGAACTCGCACTTTCCACCCCAAACGCCAAGCAGCGGAAACAGAACAGCCTTTATTCTCTCCTCACCTGGGAAAATGTATAACACCCATTTTATATATCCTGCATGCACACACAGCTCGACTACTGAGTGTGTACTGAACACACCCGTGGAGGAAACGCCCACCGCTCACGGCTTCATACTGAACTGTAACAGTGTGAACATTGTGCATGAGATCACGTGTCACACACAGAGATCATTTCAAAACGTTCTCAAAACTCAACTGTTCGGAAAATTAAATACACACACGTGTTACACTCACCCCCAACACCACAACACCACCAACTCTGCTCTTCACTACACACACACACACACACACACACACACACACACACACACACACACACACACATAATACAATAACCAAAAGCAAGTCACAAGACACTACACCTGTGTGTGCTGTGTGTAAGCTGTGGTTTTGATGCATTTTATTTGATTTATTTACCAAATAATTCAGTCATTTCCTCCTTCAGTGTCACATAAATGATACATTTGGAGATTCGCTCTGCACTTTATTACACGATCACCTTTAATACAGTCCCCAGTGTTCTTCTGAAACGTGTCCTGAAGCACGTCGAGCATCTTCTGTGATTCACACCGGATCTCCACAACGGCGTCAGATCGGTTGCCGTATCTTCAGGAAGAGGCTGAAGGCCAAAGGAGCCGAATCTGGAGAGTTGTGTGGGTGCTGAACCGAGGCTCGTTCTCCGACCATCATGCATGAACTCGTCGACGGTCTTTCTGATCTCTCGAAGCTCTTCTGCTGTGGAAGCGCGAGTGCTGCTCAAAACAACTCAAAAGACTCGCCGCAGCGTCGCCGTATATCAAATGTACGTCAGAAGAACTGCTCATATACCATGTCTAGTTCTTATGGCACTGACCTGGTTCTGAGACACATGCTGTTCTGAGACACGCAGTTCTGAGACACGCAGTTCTGAGACACACGCTGTTCTGAGACACGCTGTTCTGAGACACGCAGTTCTGAGACACGCAGTTCTGAGACACGCAGTTCTGAGACACAGGCGGTTCTGAGACACAGGCGGTTCTGAGACACACGCTGTTCTGAGACACGCGATTCTGAGACACGCGGTTCTGAGACACAGGCGGATCCGAGACACAGGCGGATCCGAGACACAGGCGGATCCGAGACACAGGCGGATCCGAGACACGCGGTTTAAGACACAGGTGGCTCTGAGACACACCCGGTTCTAAGACACACACGGTTCTAAAACACACGGTTCTGAGACACACACGGTTCTGAGACACACACGGTTCTGAGACCTGTAAGGTGATACAGAATACTAAACTCTTATCACTTGATGTCTCTTCTTTATCACAGAAGCTGAAAGATGCAGTATAATTGGATTAAAATCAGTCTGTTCCTCACCGATCCGCCCCGGAACATGTTTCCCTCTGAAGCGCATACACACAGTGACCTTAAAGCAGTTCAGATGCTGTGGACCTTCATGACACTGAGGTACGGTGATGTTTATGGAGGCCGGCAGAAAGATTGAGACGTCCACCGTGATGACCGGTTTAGACCTGTTCTCACACACACACACACACACACACACACACACACACACACACGCACACACACACGCACACACACGCACGCACACACACGCGCGCACACACACACACACACGCGCGCACACACACACACACGCGCGCACACACACACACGCGCGCACACACAGACACACACACACACACACACACACACACACACACACACACACACACACACACACACACACACAGTTATCAGGAGGTCAGGCTGTTTTTGAATGTAGATGTGTTTATTTTGGTTGGTGTATCAGCACACGCTGGATCAGGAGTCCATTCTTCACCTTAATAACACCACACTGTCTGCCATGAACGCACCGATCGTCACATCTGTATTGGAACAAAGAGGTTTTTTTGGCAGGTTAGAGTCATTCTTTCTTCCAGTTTTTTTTTTACATTTTAACAATAAAAAAGTGATATTTCCAAAGCGATATTCGGAGGTGGGCCACGATACAGAAGATGTCAGAGAGCAACAAGAGAAATAAATCTATGACTATATTTCTTTCTGCAAAGAAAATTGTTCCACTATTGAATTATACTTAAATTTTTTTCTTTGCTTTTAGAAAACATGAGCATTGAGGAACACGCAGATGATCTGCAGATGAGTAAAGTAGAAACCAGGTGTATTGTGTTTTATACTCAGAACCTCTTCATATGATTCTTATTATGAGAATGTATCATAATGATGAAAACCCAGGACTGTGGTGCAGGTTGTGTATTTTTTTTTTTAAGAGTTGTTGCTTCAAGTTGTCTCATTGGTCAATGTTCTTCTAACAAAGTCTTTCCTGTGATTTGATCTGGTTTAATGTGCTGATGTGAAATATTCCTGATGTTCACCTGGATATCCGTTCCCATCCATGTCCATGCTGCCGGATATTGACTGGCCGAACATCTGGATGGTTGGACTGAAGCTTCGTCCAGACAACCTCTACAAACACAGAGGGGAAATGTTCTAGTGCACACGTATACGCCTATAATTATCAGCATCAGATATTTGCAGTTTTGCAGAATTTTATTTTTTCTGTTTATTGAATGTTGATTTCATTATTTAGAGAAGTGCTAAGATGCTCAATATTCAGTCTAAAGTAGTGAAAGTTACCATCGAGTACTTGTTGACTATTCCTGTAGGATCTCCGTGGTAGATATAAACCACACCCCCAAAGTCATCTTCTTTAGGAGCTCCAATCGCTACATCTACAAAACACACAGGGGTGAGAAAAGAAAAGGAAATAAACAAAGAAAGGAAGCGTGAGGTGTGGAAACGATGCGTGAGCGAAGTGTGAGCAATGTGTGTGTGTGTGTGTGTGTGTGTGTGTGTGTGTGTGTGTGTGTGTGTGTGTGTGTGTGTGTGTTTGTGTGTGTAACAGCTGTGAACTCTGTTTGCTTGAAAAGTCTGATTACAATGTGCATGTATAACAAACTTCAGCAAAAATGAACAATGTTTCACAAACCAGAGTGAATCTTTTAACCCTAAACACCCCTAACCCTTACCCTAAACACCCCCTAACCCTAAACACCCCCTAACCCTAAACACCCCTAACCATAAACACCCCTAACCCTAACCCTAACCACCCCTAACCATAAACACCCCTAACCCTAAACACCCCCCAACCCTAAACACCCCCTAACCATAAACACCCCTAACCCTAAACACCCCAACCCTAACCCTAAACACCCCAACCCTAAACAACCCCTAACCATAAACACCCCCAACCCTAACCCTAACCCTAACCACCCCTAACCCTAAACACCCCTAAGCCTAACCCTAAACACCCCCTAACCATAAACACCCCCTAACCATAAACACCCCTAACCCTAACCATAAACACCCCTAACCCTAAACACCCCTAACCCTAACCCTAAACACCCCCTAACCATAAACACCCCCTAACCATAAACACCCCTAACCCTAACCATAAACACCCCTAACCATAAATACCCCCTAACACCCGGGGCGTTGCTGGAGGAAATGAGCAGAGAATTATACACCTGTAGGTGATCTAACTAATCAATGTTCTCTGTTGCAGTGACGAAGGAAAAGGATAAAGAGAGGAGAGAACAGAGTGTGTGTGTGTGTGTGTGTGTGTGTGTGTGTGTGTGTGTGTGTTAGGAAAATTCGCAACTAGAACTTAAAATAGAAATTAGAGAACTCCTTTCTCGAAAAAAAATCACTGCAAATCAGACTAACGAGAGAAGCATAAAAGAACTCTGACCTTGATACCCGTCATCATCGATGTCCCCGAGGGCACTGATACACTCTCCAAAATGAGCATTGTAGGAATTTTCCCCATTCAAAACGACTGCTTCCTCCATCACTCCCTGTACACACACAGCACAGAAACACACTGAATTATAAACACTGCAAGATCACTGAAACACAATCAGATCACAGAGGAATTAAGAACATCTGAAGGTGCTTTGAAAGCGGCTTAATAGCGTTTAGCAATGATTTCAACACTGTTTATAACGATGCCACGTTACGAAGGAATGAACTTACGTTGCCCCTGCTGATGTAAACAGACACCTGGCCTTCATCCCGAACTTCACTGAACATCGGTGCTCCGACCAGCAGGTCTGAGAGTCCGTCTGCGTTCAGGTCAACTGCACACAGTGAGGAGCCAAAGTAAGAGCCCATCTGAAACCAAGTCAAGGCACAGAGCGAGACGGCTCTGATTAGAATCTCATGCATCAACTATCGAGACATTTCTCAAAATATTCTGTACTTAGATAAAAAAGCATAATTTCTTCACAAAGCACGAGTGTGTACACTGTACATTTTATTTCTAAAACACAAACAGATCAATTACTTTGATATCCTGCATATTCAGGATCAGAGATTTCAAAATCAAACTCCGTCAGCTGTCCCAATACCAAGAGACGTAATAAACACTGATTCAGGGAAAGGAAACTAACGTCATCTTTCCATGTAAGAAAGTATGAAAAGCATCAATCTTCTTTTGGAACTGGTGTTCACTGGTTTCAGCCAAAAACAAACAGGTTGATATTAGCAAAAATACTTTTCCTCAAACTGGGTGGAGTTTTATAGAGTTTAACTGGGCCAGTCTCTTTCCTCTGCTGATGAAACCCTGCAGCTCTCCATACTCTAACACATAGTGTGTAAATACACTGTGTGGTGTGACAATGAACTCAACATGATTTCTGATCTACAAATTCAAAAGCTGCCCTAAAGAGATGTGGATTTAACACTTAAACCTGCGTCTGAGCTTCAGCTCCACTTTTCATAAACACTGTGGACCATCAGCTCAAATATTCAACCATTTCCGCTCACATAAATCAACTAAATGGTCTGAAGTGGAGTTCCAGAAGCCTACATCATACCAACCATTGTCCCTGAAGCTTGAAAGACCTTCACGAGAGAAACTCCGTCGACTTTGAAGACGTAAACCTGCAACGGAGCAGAACGTGAACGAGTCAACAATAGAAACTTCCCTTTAATATGGACTTAAAACTTCAAACATACAAAGGGAACAAATTCTCATTACTTTTCCTTTACCACCATCCTGAGGAGCTCCAGCAGCAATATCGATGGCAGATGTTAAGGAGAAGTGACCTGCTGTCACTGCATAGCCTGAGTACAGAGCAAACACAAGTTCTTGAAGAAATACAGTTTTAATGGTAAAATGAGTTTTAGTTTTAATGGTAAAATGAGTTGCTACACACCCAAGTAACTGTATCTTTGAGAACTCAGCTGGTTTTTGTTCAGGCTGTATTGTGTATTGGAGGTGATGTTGAACACTTTCACTGTTCCAGTCCAGTAGTATGATCCTGGTGCTCCCATCACCACCAGCTCCTGGAACATTAAACAAATAAAACAATTAACAAACACCTCGTTTCTGACTGAATGTGACGCTTACAGCAGAACATCTGGCACAATCTCTAGCTGACTGTATCACTGGATCTCTCTGGATATTTTCTTCCTTTTCGTCCCTAATGAACTGGACCTTTATTTATTTTTTCACCAATTTTCAGCCCAATGGTTTCTGTGATCCTGAGACCAATGAAAATATCAATATTAGTGTTTTTCAGACACAGTGATAAAACGTAATTAATCATGGGCTAAAGAACTTCTAATCCTTCTGTAACCCTGCAGCTGGACACGGCCTTGTGGTGTCCACAGTAACGGCAGTAAGCAGGGTTAGATGGTTAGGGTTAGGGTTAGATGGTTAGGGTTAGGGTTAGGGTTAGGGTTAGATGGTTAGGGTTAGATGGTTAGGGTTAGATGGTTAGGGTTAGATGGTTAGGGTTAGATGGTTAGGGTTAGAGGGTTAGGGTTAGATGGTTAGGGTTAGATGGTTAGGGTTAGATGGTTAGGGTTAGATGGTTAGGGTTAGGGTTAGATGGTTAGGGTTAGATGGTTAGGGTTAGGGTTAGAGGGTTAGGGTTAGATGGTTAGGGTTAGAGGGTTAGGGTTAGATGGTTAGGGTTAGGTGGTTAGGGTTAGAGGGTTAGGGTTAGGGTTAGAGGGTTAGGGTTAGATGGTTAGGGTTAGATGGTTAGGGTTAGGGTTAGGGTTAGAGGGTTAGGGTTAGGGTTAGATGGTTAGGGTTAGATGGTTAGGGTTAGATGGTTAGGGTTAGATGGTTAGGGTTAGATGGTTAGGGTTAGATGGTTAGGGTAAGATGGTTAGGGTTAGATGGTTAGGGTAAGATGGTTAGGGTAAGATGGTTAGGGTTAGATGGTTAGGGTAAGATGGTTAGGGTTAGATGGTTAGGGTAAGATGGTTAGGGTTAGATGGTTAGGGTTAGATGGTTAGGGTAAGATGGTTAGGGTTAGATGGTTAGGGTTAGATGGTTAGGGTAAGATGGTTAGGGTTAGATGGTTAGGCTTAGATGGTTAGGGTAAGATGGTTAGGGTTAGATGGTTAGGGTTAGGGTTAACCCTCAACTTATCAATGTATAAATGAGAAGAATGTCACTTTAGATAAATGTAAATGTTTATTATGGTATGCGTTGGCATTTGGCACTTGGCAATTTAAAAAACAGAAGTTTTATGGAACGGAGGAATCATGCTTCATCTGACACCACAAATGGTTTTCAACATGCACACAAATGGCGAGGGTCACGGAGGTCAAACGTGCAAATCCAGCAGCAGCATCCAAATAACTGAGTGACCGATTTCTCACGTCAGCCATGTGGTTTAGGTGCTTAAGACCTGATGGTTAGACAAGATGTTAGTACAGGGCCAAGTGATGTTCAGGTCCAACACATCTGTAAACGCAGACACTGGAGGAATGTGACTGCTTTGAGTTAAGAACATTCTGATTGCACACCTACTGCTTTCACTTTAACTCTTTTTTTTCTTCTTTTTTTTGTTCTATTAGCAGATTTACAAATAAATTCTTCATTTAAACCCATAAAACCAAACTGTATGAGTGAAAAATCTCCAGTTAATAATTGATTATTTGGTTTCATGTAAGACTTTTTAACCCTGAATGAAATGAATAAAGAACTTTATAAATTTTTACAAGAATTTTCAGGTGAAATAATAATCATTTTTCCAACACTAATAAATAATAACATTTAATACAAATCCTTCTGTAAATGAACCTGTTTAGCCACAGGGTTTCACACATTTAAAGTGTGGTTCTGTGAGAAACACAACATTTCTGACTAGTTTTAGTTTTTGCTCAGAAACGCAGCACACGAGCGCAGCTTTGATCCTAATGTACACATGATGAAGATGATGAAGATGATAAAGCGAACGCAGGGCTTCACTTCAGTCAGAGGGTTCTGGTACCAATTCCAAAATTCCACTGGGCAACAATTTCCTTCATCCCTGTACATCAAAACATCTTCTGGCTGCACTTTAAACAAAGAAGTGAAATATTCAGAGAAAAGCGTGAAAAGGGAAACGTTCCAATCTCGAGGTTGTAAGATCCTGTAAGTGATGATCAACACGACTTCAACATACAACTAATAGATGATTCTTCTGGCATGGAACAATATTTGCTTTGAACTTTTATCCGTATAAATAAAACCATCAATTTTTCCACAACCAGAAGATCAGATACGCTTAATGGGTCCGAAGAGAGAAACGAAAGGAAGAATGTGACACGCAAACAGCAGAAGACGTTACACATTACATGAAACAGTAAATACTCATCAGGAACATGGAGAACACGGTGTGGGCATCACACACACTGCTACTGACCTCCATGAAAGCTCCTGCGATCCCTGCTTGGCATGAGCCATGTTCTTCTCCATACATTTTCTTATGATCTGCAGGGAGAGAGATACAGAGAAAGAGTGATGGAGAATAAAAGAGAGAGAGAAAAAAATACCAGCAAAACCTCAAAATGATTTTGACGCTGTGCCTGAGCCAGAAGTTCCTGGAGTTCTTCCTGCATTCCATATCAAGCTAGTCAAATGCTCAGGACCATCCAACAGGAATCTGGAGGCTCAGAGTCAGACTGGAACAAGACAACAGCACAAAAACTCACACTTATGTGGGGCAGGATGGGGGCAAATGGAGGTTTATGGAGTTCGGGGTTTAATACTGTACTCTACAGTTCCAGAAAATATTAGTGTTGGATTGCTGCAGAATGTTCCAGACACACACTCCAATCCCCAGTGTGAAGACTGATTGAGAAGAGCAGAGCAGGAATTGTGAAGAGAAACGGAAGGAAGAAAGCGACTGCCTGAAGAACCGTCAGCCCACAGCAAGGGATTTGTGCTCATGGAAAAACAGTGCAGTGCTTCACTCTGTTCAGGGGCTGAAACTGGAAATGTAAAATTCAGAGACTATCAGCTGCTGGAATGTGGAAACCAAAAGCTCATGGAAGGGAAATGATTCGAAGTAGTACAGTTACATCTGTGAGAAATAAAATACAAGGTACAGTGGTGTGAGGAAACACTGCTGCTTCTATTCTACACCAAACCCTAATTTACTGATTTCACTTCTAATGGAAGAACTTGTGATGAATCTTAGTGAGAAACCATCATGTGGGATGTAGAGGAACGTCCATCAACATCACCCTGCCAAAGTCTAAAGGTTTCTTTGTGCATATGTAAATTAAGAGCAATCTTCATAGATTAGAGTATGGAGAGCCGCTCACTGCACAGAGGGGCGGTGGCGACTGTGGCAAGAAAAAACTCCCTGAGATGGAATAAGGAGGAATAAATATATATATAAAAGCTAATATTTAACTTTTTACATGTATGTGTAAAATGCTAATGCTAATAAACTAGCTTCTGCCTTGGAAATATATCACTGATACCGTAGCTGGTCTATCAGATGGTATCATTTCTCCTCTGAGTTTCCTACGATAGAGATTTAGACGTAGCACGAGTCCTTTCACCTGCGTCTCAAACCTCTAGACAGCACAGGTGAGATGTGAGGTGTCATAAATCCACAGTAATAAAAACACGACCTGTTCTGAGGAATAACGAGAGGAAACTCAGGATCGTTATTTACAGGAAGCTCTGTGGATCTGAAGTGGATCAGATGGTCATGATGATCAGACAGATGTTCTAAATGAAATACAAAAAACCATAACACACCTTCGTAACATGGAATGAGAGGCTGTGCCTTGCCCTGTAACGTCGGGGGAATCACAGAGCAGTAGCCATGCGGCAGGATGTGCTCTGACTTGTAGTACACGTTTTTCCAGCGATGTGCGCAGGCCTGGAGATTAAACAGAGGGAAAGGATTATTTACAGGATGTGTTGATGTCCATCACAGCACACACACCGGTGAAGAACAGCACTGCATGTATTCACTCATACACTGATTTCAGCTCGAGATGCAGCACTGAAGTTGCTCAACATCCACACTATGATCTTCCACCAGCACTCAGAAGAAAAAAAACTCTTACTCTCAAATCTTCCATCAGCAAGACTGAACAGCCACTCTTATCACTATAGCAACCACACAAAACAGTGAAGCCCTTATTTACATTTACAACAGAGATCAGGTGAAGCTCTCAAACAAATCTAATCTATTAGCAGAATAACCACAGAACTCCACATGTTCCTGTCTGGAGCGTATTCACCCAGAGCCTCTACACCCTCAGACACACGGTCCAGTTCATCTGGTGCAGTTTGTGTAGCTGTAGGACTTTTACATTTTCACTGCATTTAGTATTAAACTTTAATTCATCTTCACTTCACTGCTGTTTGTTTGGTCAAAAAGGTGATACCATTTATGGAAAATGATCAAATACATTCTTATAAAGACCTGGTCAAAAATTACTTTTATAGTGTTTGAGAGACACATGTTCCACATGTTCCACATGTTCCTTTATCTTCTATACAACAAAGTTGTTCATGTAACGGTTTGAATATTAGATTTGACCAAACAAATCTATAAATATCCACATGTACAGAAGAACAGCTTCACACACTCTCAGCCTCCAGACGGTTCGTTTCTCCAAACGTTCAGCTGAAATACTTTGCTGTGCCTCTTGTAAAACTCTCCAAAGATGTTCTTCACTAGCTGCAGATTTTCTTGTTCATCTCAGAGCAGTTCAGTAGGATTGAGGTGCAGTGACTGGGCATGATTCCTCTCACCTTCCAGAACCTTCCCTGCTCCAAAACAACCCCAAACTATTGCACTTCTACCTCCATATGTGAGTGTGGGGGTGAGGGAGTCTGACCACATCTTCTCTCCTGTTTTCCTTCTTACACACAATCATCATCCTGCTCACAGTGTCTGATTATCTCAGCAGTGTTGGTTCCTCAGAGCGTTAACCTCAGCATGTCGGATTAAAAAAAACACAGAATCTGTTTGAGAGATAAAAACAGATGCTGACGTGCACAAACACGAAAATAACGAAGACAAACTGAATCTGAGATAAAGAAGAATTAAAAATAGACGAATCATGAAGTTCCCTCAGTTTGATTTGGCTGCATGTCCTGAACTCTCCTCCCACAGACCATCAGCCATCTGATGCCAGAAGTCTTGTCTCTGTTGTCCTCATTAACATCATCTACTGACACTAAACAGTTTCTCCTTCCGCTTGGGTTTCAAATAAACATTCCTCAGTGGTGTGAAATGGGGGCTGTGGAGCAGTGCTCTGAACACAGCGAGAAGACAAACACATTAATGTGGTCATTACAGAGAATTCTGGAGGCAACAGTGAGATCAGATTCTTGTTCAGAAGTTCACCCTCTTCTTTTCCTCCCTCTCTCTTTCTATTTCTGTGACTGTGGGTCTTTTATACAGAGCACCACAATTCTCTGAAGTTAAAGAGATTATAATCACACACACACACACACACACACACACACACACACACACACACACACACACACTGCACCAGGTGGGCATTTTCTGAATTTATTTTATTATCTAAAGCTTTTGAAGGCTTCTTTTGTGTTAAAATCTTCATTTGTAGTTAAAGTGTGATGTAAAATAGTGTAAATAGTGTAAACTCTGTGATGGCAATTGGCAGTAATTGTGTATAAAGTGTCAGGTCACGTGTCATCACGTGTTACTATGGGCACAAAATGAGTCTAAATAATGCTAATGCTAAAGTGTTTACACATCTGAAGTCAGAAACACTTGGCTGTAGTAAAATTCAGTCACTACACCGTTCATGACATTAATGACACAAAGTAGTACGTCTGGTAGACTAACACACACACACACACACACACACACACACACACGCGCGCGCACGCACGCACGCACGCACGCACACACGCGCACGCACGCACGCGCACACGCACGCACACACACACACACACACATACATACACACACACACACATACACACACGCACGCACGCACGCACACACACCGCACACACACACGCACACACACATACACACACACACACGCACGCACGCACACACATGTTGTATGAGAATGTTGATGCGTTCCTGCTTTTCTTCACCACTTAACTGGCAGAAAAACAAACTCCTCCTAACATGTTAGAATAATAACAGGAAGAAAACGAGCTTCAGTGAATCTCCTCATTATGAAAACTTGAGTGCTTCTTGTTCAAGGATGCAAACGATCACAAACTAGACAGAAGTTACATAAAGCTAATCGTACTGGGGAAGGAGAGAGTTGAAAAGTTACTGTTCTGCTGTCGTTACGTTTCAGCTCCTGCTGTGATTGGCCCAGAGGGGAAGGTTACCATGGAGATTTCCTAATTATATAATGTGCATGCAAAAACACAGCGGTGCAGATAAAACCACAACATCAGGATAAGCTTCAGGTGCAAACAGACACACAACTGCACTGTAACTAACACACACACACACACACACACACACAATCTTACAGCTTCATTAATATAATCTGCACATCTGTAGTGTAGGTCCTGGAGTTTCTGATGACCACCAAATTCTGGTTTTGACCTTTAAAAACCTCCAGTGTTTAATAACATCGAAATATCAACACAAAGCAGTTACACGTCCACACAGTGTTTTTTATTGCTCTTCAGTAACGTGTTACATCCCATCCTTACACTCTGTGTGTGTGTGTGTGTGTGTGTGTGTGTGTGTGTGCTGGTACTAAAGAGCTAAAACATTAACAGAGCGAAATGCTTCTCAAGCCAAATATGGTCAAAGATTTGTGGACCCCTGACCAGTAGTGCTTTTTAAACGTCCCATTCCACATTCAGGCTCCATGAGCTGTTATAATAATCTCCACTCTTCTGGGGAAATGTTCCACTAGATGTTGTGGAGATTCATTCAGCTACAAGTGTGTGAGTGGAGTCAAGTAGTGATGTAGGTGAGAAGGTGAGGACTGGGGTGCAGTCAGCGTTCACATTCATTCTCAGTATGGTTGGAGGTTTATAGCAGAAGATCTTCTACTCCAACCCATGTAAAGCAGATCTTCATGGAGCTACCTTTACTGCACAGGAGCATTGTCATGCTGGAACATGTTTAGGTCTCCAAGTTCACATGAAGGCAAAATTTCATGCTTAAATTTTAATGCAATTTTATAAATATGGCTGGAAAAGTCAGGTGTCCTAATAGTTTTGTCCATATTGTGTACTTTACATTACATACAGTCCATAACGCTACAGAGCAGAATAAACAATGTAATGCGACTTTTTTGAGTTCGTCTAATAAACGTGATCGTCTAACAGGCACCAGTACACGGTGAAGTTTAATTGTATTTCTCAGCTAAATCTCACGCTATGTTTAATAAAAACAGTGTGAAATGTACACTGTAATACATTCTGTCCTGACACAAACCCCTCCATAACAGTTACACAACACCATTTTCTAGAATTCATCACCGTAACTTCAGTATTATACACAACATATAACCGTCATCAGCGTCGTCTAAACATCAGTCACTCGTCACAGCAGCAGAAGGTTACAGTTCATCCTTCAGTGGCTCGCAGAGTGCTGCAAATAACCCCCTCTAGACTAACCATCAAAGTGTGCACTCGGTCCTCTGGAGGCCGGAGAGTCTCGGGCTTTCATCACGCGCTGCAGGACGCCGTGTGTGAGACATAACAAGCCCTCTGCCCTCGAGTGGGACCACCAGGACGAGAGCCAAACCTAAACAAAACCCAGTCAGCTGCCCCATCGTTCTCATCAACTGATCAGACAAACAAATCTGTCTATTCCGAGACTCTGGTTTATCATCACGGGATAGTGGACTTTCTTTAAATAGAAGGAGCAGAGAGAAGTGCAGAGTGAGAAGCTGTTTCTGATCACCAGAACACCATGTTCATGATGTAAACAACGTCTCTGAACATGCTGACCGTGTCGGAAGTGGGGGTTAAATTCTAATTATTCTTTCAGAAGGTTATGAGTTCAAATCCCAGGACCACCAGGTTCCTAACCCTAACCCTAACCCTAACCCTCAAGCAGGGGCCTGTATCCCTGAACTGCTTAGTGGCATTAATAAAATAAAGAGACGTGAAAGTTGCTCTTGATAAGAGCTTCTGATTGGATGGAAATGAATTCTTGTGTATGACTGCAAAATCTTCAGATCAAAAATCAGCTTTTATGATTTACAGATCAAATGGATTTTATATTAATTAATAAAAATCACTATGTATTTATTAACTGTATGCGAGAATTCGACTTCTGTCCTCACTGTCCACATTCACACGATGCTGCTGAACACTTTTTTATACTACAGAGAAACGTTTCTCGATTGGACCACGGTACCCGGTTAAAGGCTCATGAACAGGTTTCATTCTGTTATAAACACTTTCTTTATATATTTTTTCAAGCGCGTACCAGAACTTTTCCGTTGGGTTTGTTTTGTCTCGCCAGACTGACTCCCATCCACTCATCATTCCTGTCCCCTTGGCACGTCTTTCCACAAGACTCCCCGTCTTTACCACCTGCAAAAGACACACACTGTTAATACGAGTCTAAGTTCTGCTTATTACTGCTTTGAGAAAATGTCCAATATTAAAAGTGCTATAGAAATAAATAACAGAATTGAACTGAAACTAATTCACGTCTCTATTAATGCTGAAGTTTACGCCTCGTATCATTTATCATTATATTGTTTTATTTAAACGTTTATGCAAAATTAATCCTGTAATTTTATCAAAATTGCCTTATTTTCTTCACTATCAGTTGAATGACGAGTCGATTTTCCTCCATTTAGCTCACGATGGTCACTAGGAAATATTTACGATCACTTTCTCACTGTTGCTATGGTTACAGCTGTTTATAAGCTGCGTGTTTGTTAGATCGTGGAGTAAACTGACCTGTGCCTCAGTATAAACCACCGTGTGACACATTATACAAATTCCACTTTATTATCACTGAAGGTTTTATTGTGGAATTGTTGGAGTTGTTCAGCTAATTTTGAACACCAGAAAAAGCTCTCAGTGTGCTGGGCCTCCAGTCTGATCCTGAGCTCAGGTTACTGCCTGTATAGGGTTTCCCATGTTCTCTTGGTGTCCACACGGATGTTCTCGGTTATCTGGTTTCCTCCCATGTTCCTCCCCCACTCAGATACATGCCATGTAGACTGGCTACACTAAAACAGCCGTGTTTCTGAGAGAGTGTGTGACTGTGTGTGCTGCTGCACCGTGATAAACCGCCATCCTGTTCTGGAGGACACTCAGGACATGGATCTGGATAAACTCCATGAACCACCAAACTCTCTCTTTATATCTGTTCTTCTTCTCTTTTCATCCTCGGTGCATTCATGTGTATAAAATGATCCATAAACCCGTGACGGTGGGATGTGACAGGGCGGGACGATTTAACAAATTAATATCATCATTGCGATAAAGGAGTTCACAATACACTTTTTGGAGATATTGTTGGTGTAATGATGGTTTTAATGGTAGTGAATGGTGCTGCTGGTGAACATTAACGAAAAAAAAATTATAATCAAATCAGTTTAACTTTATTTTATTTAAACACTAAATTAGTTTGTTTCAATTTCACAGAAATGTCCTCAAGTATCGTGGCACAATAAAGAACACTTTCAATAATATCTTAAAGACAGCGACAGTGGAATGAGTCTTTATTCTAGAACATTACCCAGAAAAAGCATAAAGTCAGTGGTTTGAGTGTTAATTGTTTTGTGCAGATGCTCAAAATCTTCTGCAGAATAAGAGCAGAGTGTGAGCGCTGATGCCACATTCGTCTCGAGTGTAAGAATAAAACAATAATCTGATATCAGAGGAGTTGATTTGAGTCAATAATAAAAACACTGCTCCTTTTTGGTACAAATTTATTTTTTTGAAAAGCCGATATTTAGTGGAGACGTCTGGTCTGTTCTCCATGACCAGGGTGAAGATTGCAATCGTACACTGAAGAGCAAAGGTGAAGACTCAAGAGACTGCTGTTATTTGCTTTGGCACAGATTACTACAACTCTCACAAAACAGCCTGGCCGTGTCAGCATGGAGATCATCAGCATGAAGATCATCAGCATGGAGATCATCAGCATGAAGACCATCAGCATGGAGATCATCAGCATGAAGATCATCAGCATGGAGATCATCAGCATGAAGACCATCAGCATGGAGATCATCAGCATGAAGATCATCAGCATGGAGATCATCAGCATGGAGATCATCAGCATGGAGATCATCAGCATGGAGATGTGTGTGAAACGCCTGACATGACTCAACCAACCATTTCTTTCACACCACAGATTAAACAATGACCTGCTGAAAAAGGACAAAGTGGCCTGAAAAATGAGCGAAGGGGAAACTGTGGAACACGACAACACCACGACTCGTCAGCATATCTGCTGAGTCCAAAAGGTACATCTGACTGCCTCTGATCTACAGCAAATATCATGAGGGAGCAAAACAAACCCCTTTAGAATTCCTGCAGTTGGATTTTGGGCATTAGTTTAAATCAGCAGGAGTAAAGAATGATCATTAAAATTTCCATCATCGCTCCGTAACACCATCTCTTTAACAGACATGTTGTGTGAAGATCTCACCAGGGTCTGTGAGAAACTCCGGAGCGGAGGCGTGTCGGTACACCGTCCAAGATTACAACGGGTCAAACTGTGCACCAGTGTATGGCATTAGAGAAAGAGTGTGTGTGTGTGTGTGTGTGTGTGTGTGTGTGTGTGTGTGTAGGAGGGTTCAGGATGGGGGAATGGGGGGGGGGGGGGGGGGCTTAAGAAGAAATAAAGGGGATGGGGTTCAGCCCACGCTGTCTGCTTTGATCATCAATCGCAGGTCAGTAACTTGTGGATCAAAACGCATTCACTTGAATGAAAGGACAACAGGAAGTTCTGATTCTGCTCTAAAGATCTGATCAAACTTACAATGCAGGAACGACTGCATTTCATTCTCTCACTTCATCGGGATTGTCTACGGCATTCCATCGCTTTTTACTCGGAAACAAACTGCCAATAAAACCATTTCACCTCTCGAACCAAACCGAGAAATTTACACATAACCGTCTGCTTTATGACTGAGGAACAACACAATCACTTCTTCCAGCATTTACACCAATATTATATCCTGAAAATCCTCGTGCTCCTCACCATGTGCTTCTGAAATACAGGAGAAACCTAAATCAACCTCGATCGAATCCTTTCTTATTAAAGATCCTGGATTACATACCGTGTGTGTTTTCATATAAACATTTCAAACAATGATCAGTTTAATATTAAATATAAGAAGCAAAGCAGATATACTTTTAATAATAATAATAATAATAATAATAATAATAATAAACACTGTGTTTCTCTGCTCAGGATCCATAATCACCTGCAGCAGATGTAAACTCGCTCACATCTAATTCACCTTTAACAGATTTTTTTATTATCCCATTCCACATTTATTCCCTTTTGCTGTAATAAAAACCTCCACTTTTCTGAGAAGATTTCATTCGTTCCATTTGTTGTTGTTTTTGTTTAGTTCTTCAGATTTGTGATGTTTCAGGGTTTTTGGATTCTAAACTGTTGCTGTACTGGAAGTCAGAGGCTCAGAGATGCCAAAAGTTTCTTCACTACCAGCTTGTAATAACGTTTGTGAGTCTGTGAGTCTCCAAGCCTCTCCTGTCCTGCATGCTCCTCAGCGAATGTTCTTTACTCTTCTAAATGGATTAAACCACAGGAGGATAAACAGGCGACAAAATCCCTGAAATGTAATGAAGCATGAAGTGTAGGAGCAAACTAATGAAGATCAGTAATATCTTTTAAAAGTCTTTAAAGTGAACACTGCTGCTTAATGCCAGAGGTTTGAGAACATCCAGATGTTGGGTACCTACAAACTGAAATCTCGAATGCTTCTAGAAAAATGTCTACCTTTAAACACGTGTAAAATGAAACTGGTGTGATTTTGAACCTGGACTTCTAGTAGAAGCTCATCACTTTTTAGTAATGAGTTCAGGAACAATGATGGGAATCAGAATGCAGTACTTCAGATGTTTGGGTCGAGTGTAGACATGGCAGCTTCTCAAACCAGCATGAAGGAAATCATTCATTGTAGAATCTGGAATCCACTAAAAAACTGTCAAACTAAATGTGTAAAGTTTCTGTGAACAATCGTTTAACCGCACTGGAACATCAGAAAAACGACTTTGCACGTGAGTTTGTAGGAAATAAAACATCATTACGTGTAGGATGTGTAGTAGAGTGTGTGGAGTGTGTAGAGTGTGTAGAGTGTGTAGAGTGTGTGGAGTGTGTAGAGTGTGTAGAGTGTGTAAAGTGTGTGGAGTGTGTGGAATGTGTAGAGTGTGTGAAGTGTGTAGAGTGTGTGGAGTGTGTAGAGTGTGTGGAGTGTGTAGAGTGTGTGGAGTGTGTGGAGTGTGTAGAGTGTGTAGAGTGTGTGGAGTGTGTAGAGTGTGTGGAGTGTGTAGAGTGTGTGAAGTGTGTGGAGTGTGTGGAATGTGTAGAGTGTGTGAAGTGTGTAGAGTGTGTAGAGTGTGTGGAGTGTGTGGAGTGTGTAGAGTGTGTGGAGTGTGTAGAGTGTGTGGAGTGTGTGGAGTGTGTAGAGTGTGTGGAGTGTGTGGAGTGTGTGGAGTGTGTAGAGTGTGTGGAGTGTGTAGAGTTTGTAGAGTGTGTGGAGTGTGTGGAGTGTGTAGAGTGTGTGGAGTGTGTAGAGTGTGTGGAGTGTGTGGAGTGTGTGGAGTGTGTGGAGTGTGTAGAGTGTGTAGAGTGTGTGGAGTGTGTAAAGTGTGTGGAGTGTGTGGAGTGTGTAGAGTTTGTGGAGTGTGTGGAGTGTGTGGAGTGTGTGGAGTGTGTAGAGTGTGTAGAGTGTGTGGAGTGTGTAAAGTGTGTGGAGTGTGTGGAGTGTGTAGAGTGTGTAGAGTGTGTAGAGTGTGTAGAGTTTGTGGAGTGTGTGGAGTGTGTGGAGTGTGTAGAGTGTGTGGAGTGTGTAAAGTGTGTGGAGTGTGTAGAGTTTGTAGAGTTTGTGGAGTGTGTGGAGTGTGTGAAGTGTGTGGAGTGTGTGGAGTGTGTGGAGTGTGTGGAGTGTGTAGAGTGTGTGGAGTGTGTGAAGTGTGTGGAGTGTGTAGAGTGTGTAGAGTGTGTGGAGTGTGTGGAGTGTGTAGAGTGTGTGGAGTGTGTGAAGTGTGTGGAGTGTGTAGAGTGTGTGGAGTGTGTAGAGTGTGTGGAGTGTGTAGAGTGTGTAGAGTTTAAACCTGAGCTTCAGACTGTGTGGAGCTTCTCTACTGTTCTTACGCTGTCCAAGTGGGTTTCCTCACACCTCCAAACATGCCAGTGAAATAAAATGTGTGTGTGTGTGTGTGTGTGTACGCGTGTGTGTGTGTGTGTATGCGTGTTAAACGTGTTAAATGTGACCCTGCCTGTGATAAAGCGAGAGTGAGTAAATATTTAAATACATTCCGAAACCTTTTCAAAACTCACGAGTGCATTTCCAGTAAAAGCTCACGTTGATCCACACGACATGCGTGGTGCTGTTTCTCAGAGGCTCCTGTGACCTGCAGCCCCTCAACCATCATGATTCATGTGTGTTCAGGGCTGATGGGAAACGCTCCGGCCCCGGGCCTGCTGGCACGCACCATTTCTTCCTGTGTGTTCCAGCAGTGACACATCGAGAAAGCAGGAGAACGTTCATTAAAACCACAGAAGCCACTCACTCCAATCAACCACAAGAAAGGAGGTTCCAGCTCCGAGAGATGTCTACAAACTGAGAGTTGGCTCAACGTCTTGGAAAATATTAGCAAAACGTTCATCATTTCTGTGAAAATATTCCAGGACTGTAGCTTGATATCGTTCTTCTACATCTCCGTCTAAATCTGTTTCAACACGCTTTTACAGTAAACTCCGAACGCTGCACGTGTTTGAGAGCGCAGGACATTTTACGCACGTCATACGTCATCAAACCGTAACGAATCGAATGAAAAGTTCTGGAGAAAAATCAGGCTGATATTTGAAGGACGAGACGCACGTTTTAGTAGAACAGCATCGTATCAGGACCACCAACAAACTCCACCAGAACAAAACAGAAATCAAAGACTGGGATGAGAAATGATCTCGGATCAACACCAAGCAAATGTGTTCCTCAAACCATAATCACACGTTTTCACGTTTTTTCTACAACGAAAATAAACTGTTTTTTTTTCTGGTCAGAAACCAGAAAAAAAAAAACAAGCTACATTAAATTTCCAAAAGTTTGTGGACACCTGAGCATAAGATTATGTGCTTTTTGAACATCCTGTTCCACATTTAGTCTCCTGGCTGTTATAATGAGCTCCACTCTTAGGGAGGTCGTTAGGTAGTGATGTAGGTGAGAAGGTGAGGAGGTTCCTGGGGTGCAGTCAGCGTTCACATTCATCCTGAAAGGTGTTCAATAGTGTTGGAGCTCTATAGCAGGAGATATTCCACTCCTACCCATGGAAAGCAGATCTTCATGGAGCTGACTTTATGCACAAGGGCAGTGTCATCCTGGAGCAGGTTTGGGTCTCCAAGTTCACGTGAGGGCAGAATTTCATGCTCCTGCATCCAGCTGTGTGTCAAACTTTGTTTGGTTGGGTGAAGAACCACATGTGGCTTCAAATGTCCCAGTACTTTTGGTGTATTTCTGCTGAAGACGTCTATCAGATCCTGATCTAATGTTCATGTTTGGACCCTGTTGAAGATGAGAGTTAATGACACTCACCTCTGCCCAGGTCGATCTCCGTGCACCGGTTCTTCGGGTTGCTGTGAACACGGCACTTAAACACGGCTCCAGGAGACTGAACTGATTTACTGTAGGAAGAATTCGCCCGAGGAGCTCCAACCAGGATCCTGCACACAGCAACATCTCATCACTTTCTTACAGTCCACAGGGGTGCACTTTACACACACACACACACACACACACACACACACACACACACACACACACACACACACTCAAGTTACAAAAACAGCCTTCTTTCACCTTAGAAATATTTCTAAGCTAAGAAATATGTTATCTATATCTGATGCAGAGAAGCTCGTCCATGCGTTTATGACCTCCAGAATAGACTACTGTAATGCATTACTAGGTGGATGTCCTGCATCATTAATAAACAAGCTTCAGTTAGTTCAGAATGCCGCAGCAAGAGTTCTTACTAGGTCAAGAAAATACGATCATATAACCCCAATCTTATCGTCCCTACATTGGCTTCCGATTAAGTTTCGAATAGACTACAAACTACTGCTACTCACTTATAAAGCACTAAATGGTTTGGCTCCCATGTATCTATCCAGTCTCTTAACACGCTACAATCCGTCACGCTCCCTGAGATCTCAAAACTCTGGGCTTCTAGTAGTTCCTAGAATAGCAAAGTCCACTAAAGGCGGTAGAGCATTTTCACATTTAGCTCCTAAACTCTGGAATAGTCTTCCTGACAGTGTTCGGGGTTCAGATACACTCTCCCAGTTTAAGTGCAGATTAAAAACATATCTTTTTAGCAAAGCCTACACATAACACACATCACACACATCACATCACAACCTTGTGCTCCAGAACATCTGATCACATTCACATTATCAACTTGTGCTGTTAATATCATGAACAGCAGCTACGCTAATTCCTCTCCACTGCTTCTCTTTCTCTCCCCATCCCGAGGCTTCCTGAGGTTTGGCCAGCTCCAGTCACGTCCCACCTCGTGAAGATTATGGACCTATGGATGATCATGGAGAAGTAGATGCCGAGTGTTTAAAGGCCCTGGCATGGAGAAGCTGATGCTGGATCTATGATGATCACAAATTGTTCTGTATTGTTGAAAGATTTATGACCAAACTTTTGATGTCACCCATATGAGGATGGGTTCCCCTTTGAGTCTGGTTCCTCTCAAGGTTTCTTCCTCATATCATCTAAGGGAGTTTTTCCTTGCCACTGTCGCCACGGCTGCTCATCAGGGACAAACGCACACCATTCACCTTCACTGTTGTTTTCTGTAAAGCTGCTTTGAGACAATGTCTGTTGTGAAAAGCGCTATACAAATAAACTTGACTTGACTTGACACACACACAGCACCGGGGATCGAGTGTGTACGTGTGAGAGAGATTTCTCAGTGTACCTGTGAGGAGACGGAGTAAAGCTCACACCACACATCACTACGCAGCTGCACGGCGTCCCGTCAGACTCACGTGTGACTCTGGAACACGTGTGACGTTCGTTTTGCACTGAATGTGTCCATGAGACAGATTTATTTTAATGGATGAACGTGAACATTCTGATTATTAAACCCTCCGTTCTTTCAGCTGTTTATCACTGTTTTACTGCATTAGTCTCACACACCTCCTACACATCACAGTGATGGAACTGTTACACAACATCTACACAACATCAACGCACACTCCACCTGCACCAACGTGTCAGTAATGAGAATAAACCCGTCTAAAAATATCCTGATCACTGCAGATCCCGTGCTGATGAATGGGACTGAGGCTGCACACACACACACACACACACACACACACACACACACACACACACACACACACACACACACACACACACACAGTATATTTCAGTATTACACTATTCAGCCATGTGGACACCTGAGCATAAGATTGCTAAGTGTTTTTGAACGTCCCGTTCCACATTTAGTCTCCATGTGCTGTTATAATGAGCTCCACCCTTCTGGGAAGATGTTCCACTAGATGCTGTGGAGATTCATTCAGCTACGAGGGTGTCAGTAAAGTCAGGGACTGATGTAGGTGAGAAGGTGAGAAGGTTCCTGGGGTGCAGTCAGCGTTCACATTCATCCCAAATCTGTTCAATAGTGTTGGAGCTCAATAGCAGGAGATCTTCCACTGGAACCAATGGAAAGCAGATCTTCTGGAGTTTGCTTTGTGCACAGGAGCATTGTCATGCTGGAGCAGGTTTGCGTCTCCAAGTTCACGTGAAGGCAAAATTTCTGCTGCATCCAAAGACGTCCGATACAATTGTGTAATTGCTTCCTCTAGATTTCCGAACAGCAGAATCTCCGTCTAAATTCAAGCGAAAAATTTCCAACTTTGTGTTGTTTTAAAAACTCCACAGATTGTAGTCTGATTTATCTTAAGTTTGTAATCCAGTCAAGATTTATTTATTGATGGAGACTTGGAGCACTTTTCCACGTCGCTCTGCACACAGACGTCTGCTGAATGCTGGAGATGTAAATATAAATGTGAACATTGTGGTAACTGTTTGGTGAAGAACCACATATGGCTGGAAAAGACTGGTGTCCCAATACTTTTGTCTATCTAACGTATTTACTGTTGCTTTTCAAAGAACTTCAGCTTGTTCATAAGCAGGAAATGAGACGTCACACATTACATGCACTTCCTTTTGACAGAAAAAAGACTGAAGTCGTTTCCTCGCTTTTTATCACGGCTTCATGTAGCAGCTTTCAGACCTTCACGCTGCCTGTTGTGTTTATCTGGAGGATTAAAACCTGACCTTATCAGATGAAATGTGTGCAGGATGGAGTGAAATCTTCAGCTTTTTTTTTTTATCTTGCATGATGTTTTTAACAAACTCGTCTTTCTCTTCACTCCGATGCAGCAAATTCATCATCAGAAAACAACCACGAGCTCATAAACATCTGCCAACTGCAGCTGAACACATTGTTTCTTTTTACTCTGTGTGTGTGTGTGTGTGTGTGTGTGTGTGTGTGTGTGTGTGTGTGTGTGTGTGTGTGTGTGTGTGTGAATGACACCACTCTAGTGTGATGGTCAGATTGGAAATGATAAAACATTACTGGAACCAGTACGTGTTAATTTTCCTAATCGTTTCTCTAAAAAGCCTCCAGATTCATGTGCTGTAATAAATAAATAAATAAATAAATAAATAAATAAATAAATATCTTCTGTGTGAAAGCACCTGATTTTAATTTTTTGGTTTATTGAGTCAATAAAAAGATTCCAAATGACTTCTTTAACAACCAAAAAAATGTAAACTACTGGAAAATGTTTCCATGACGGAAAAAAAGCCACAGATTCCATTCCTGCTGAAGGAAAACCCGTAGAGATTTAATGGTGGTTTTAATGGTTATGATGGGAGTTGTGATGGTTTATAAGGAGAGCGTAATAGTTAATATTTAAGATCATGTTGTAGCAGATACCAGTGAGGACCAATAGAACCCTTTTGGCATCTTGCAGGGCACATGTTGGTTTGCACTGGACACTATTAGAGAACATCATGAAGCAGGAGACTCCATTACAAATAGTTTCTTTGGTTTGGTGTTAAATGATGAACACAAACACTTCAGTCATGGTGTTAATGGTTCGTAATGGTGTTTGTGTTGGAAAGATGAGGATTTTTCTGATGGTTGATTTGTTTCTCAGCGGTGAAATTACACCAGTTTTCAGACTCAAATCTTAATGAAGTTTGTCTGTTTTATCTACAGAAACACAAACAGGTATGAAGATCAGATTCTCCAAAATGCTCAGAATAAAAAAAAAACGTTCCTGAACAAAGTGAAGATCACACCAGCTTTAATCTCGTGCACATCTGTTTACTGCTGTTAATTTCACGGGTTCATGTACAGATGTTTAATTTCCCTCCTTTGCAGGAACGCGTTTCTCTGCGTGTTCCTTCTGCACAGAACTTTGCTGCAACTTCATGCATTTGATTCGAGCTCGTTTCATGATTTTAGATCCGATTCACTCACCATCGTGTGTTGTCGTGGAAATGCTCCAGAACCGAGAAGCCAAAAAACGTCTGGTTCTCTCCGCGGAAAAGCAGCGCGTGCTCCAGGTCGATGTTGAACCCACAGACCGCAGAAAACAGCAAGCACGCGCACAGGACATCAAACATCCCGCTTCTCCACAACTGCCCCGCGCGCGTGCACATCATCCTCGGCGCAGGGGTAAGAGGGGCAACAGAGAGGAACCGTGAGGAGCGAGCTGAAGTCGATGGTCTCAATGGTGGACTTTGGAAGCTACATGAAATCTGTAACTCGCAAAAGTTTGTTGCAACAGATCGTCCACAGCATGGAGATCAGAGACAGGGCTCTCGGGAAGAGAAGGAAGAGGGAGGAGATCGAGGTGGAGGAGCTTCAGCCTGATCATCTGCCTGTGAACCGCTGCTCCTGGACTACTGAGCTCGCGCCAAGACGCACTCAGTATTACGCACGAGCTTCACATTTCATCCACCGCGCCTTCATCTGCCTCAGTGCTGCCATCCAGCGGAATACACACGCGCACACGCCTGTTGCAGTTTAGCAGGTTTTTTAAACACAGTGTGACAGTTTTGGTTAAAACACACACACACACACACACACACAAATACACACACGCACAGAGACACACACACGCACAGAGACACACACGCACACACACACGCACAGGGACACACACACACACGCACAGGGACACACACACACACGCACAGAGACACACGCACAGACACACACGCACAGAGACACACACGCACACACACACACACACACACACGCACGCACAGGGACACACACACACACACACACGCACAGAGACACACACACACGCACAGAGACACACACACATGCACAGAGACACACACACGCACAGAGACACACACACGCACAGAGACACACACGCACACACACACGCACAGGGACACACACATGCACAGAGACACACACACACGCACAGAGACACACACACACACGCACAGACACACACACACACGCACAGAGATACACACACACACGCACAGAGATACACACACACGCACAGAGATACACACACACGCACACACAGACACACACACACACACACACACACAGAGACACACACACACACACACACAGGCACAGAGACACACTCACAGACACACACGCACACACACAGACACACACAGACACACACACTGTTCCGGGAGTCTCGGAGGTGTGTGAGGATGCATGTTAAAGTCTCAGGTGAACAAACGAAGTGTAAAGAATGTTTTATTAGCCGTTTTAAAAGAAAGCTAATAATACAACAGTCGTATTGAGCCCTGCAGCACAGCTTTATATATTCCTCTTCCAGTGATTTACAATTTATACATTTTTAACTTCAATACCCCAAAAATACAGTAGAATAAAATAGAAAATAGAGAAGCCGCAGTAAACAAAGTCCTGACGAGCTTAAAGTGATGCAGATTTACATGTGCAGAAGAAACCGTTCCATCTTCCCATACAACCAGGGGGAAAAACACAAATGTACAAACCGCAAAGGGAAAAACAAAACAAAAATCAAACATATTGCACAAATCTGATTTTGAACAAAAACAAGGAAAAAAAAAAAATCCCCCCCTAAAAAGAAATAAAACAAAATCAAAAAGCTGGAATTTATTTTAAAAACTAAAGTCAGTTTTGAGAATCTGGCACCGTACAGTCTTAATCTTCCCAACACACACACACACACACACACACACACACACACACACACACACACACACACACACACACACACACACACACACACCCCTGTATATTCTTCCTTTCTTATATAAACGTAAGTGTTCATTAGATAGATTAATAGCAGAACTCTGTCCCTCTGATCCACATTCAGCAGCAGCAGATGGTTTCCTCTGTACCTCACATCATAGTCAACTTTACCGGAGCCAAGGCTGTAAAACACACACACACACACACACACACACACACACACACACACACACACACACACACACACACACACACACACACACACACACACACACACACACACACACACACACACACACACACACACAAAAACAATTACCCCCCTTCTGCACATATGCAGATATAAATAAAAGATTTAATTTAAATCCAATGGCTGAATATTAAACATTAAACTGCTATAAGAAGAAAAAAGGGATAAATGTTCTGTTCTCTCACTTCATGATGATCATTTAGAGCCTGAGACTCTAAGAGTCTCAGCCTGAGACTCATTAGAGCCTGAGACTTCTAAGAGAAGAACATCAGAAGAACCTTTCTGCTTGTGGATGTATTTAAAGTGGAGCTGTAGAGGTTTTGTGTAAAGTAGTATAATACAGAGTGCGATGTGGTGAAAGAGACTTGTGTCTGTCAGAGAATGTTTTAATGAGAAGAGAGGCGTACCGTCCCTCGAGAATCCTCACGCTCCAGGACCTTCTGGGCCTGGTCTGCTGGAAACTTCAGCATGGATGTGATGACTTTGGCCATGGTCTTTAAACAAACAAGCAGTTTATATCAAATGCTTTATAAGTTCTCTGATAAGTCTAAAAATAAATCATAGATACTCTGCTTAAAACAACCAGATCTTTCACTGTAAACATCTCCACTGGTCTCCTGATCATAAAACTCTGATTCTGAGAACTAACATTAATACTGAGCTGAGCATCACTACTTTTATCTCCTGTACTAGATAAAAATTATACTCTAATTAACTCAAACTCAGTCTGATGAACTCTAAGTGTAATAAAGGAACACGAGCCTGAGGTCTATAGTCTGAGGTCTGTAGCCTGAGGTCTGAGATCTATAGTCTGAGGTCTGTAGTCTGAGGTCTGTAGTCTATAGTCTATAGCCTGTAGAGTGAGGTCTGTAGTCTGTGGTCTGTAGTCTGTGGTCTGTAGCCTGTAGTCTGTAGTCTGTAGCCTGTAGTCTGAGGTCTGTAGTCTGTAGTCTGAGGTCTGTAGTCTGTAGTCTGAGGTCTGTAGCCTGTAGTCTGAGGTCTGTAGTCTGTAGCCTGTGGTCTGTAGCCTGTAGTCTGAGGTCTGTAGTCTGTAGCCTGTGGTCTGTAGCCTGTAGTCTGAGGTCTGTAGTCTGTAGTCTGAGGTCTGTAGCCTGTAGTCTGTAGTCTGAGGTCTGTAGTCTGAGGTCTGTAGCCTGTAGTCTGAGGTCTGTAGTCTGTAGTCTGAGGTCTGTAGCCTGTAGTCTGTAGTCTGAGGTCTGTAGTCTGTAGTCTGAGGTCTGTAGCCTGTAGTCTGTAGTCTGAGGTCTGTAGTCTGTAGCCTGTAGCCTGTAGTCTGAGGTCTGTAGCCTGTAGTCTGTAGTCTGAGGTCTGTAGTCTGTAGCCTGTAGCCTGTAGTCTGAGGCCTGTAGTCTGAGGTCTGTAGTCTGAGGTCTGTAGTCTGCGGTCTGTGCTGCTGTGCACAATCACACAATATGCAGGAAAAAACACACACATGGTATCTTCTCTTCACTCTTCACCATTTCTAGAGGATACCCAGGAATCTGAAAACTGTCATCTCACTCTCGAGCACTAGTTCACTACTGAATGGTGGAAGAAGATTCCACAATAACTGTCCAAGACACTCGGAATGATGCATGCTGGGTAATGAGTGACAACAATATTGGATATAAAGAACAAAACACATGGCTGAAATGAAATCACTTCTCTATGATCTCACTGTTTACACTCATAGTTTTCTTAAAAATCTGTAGCTGAGAGAATCCAGACCATAATATTTCACTACACCTGGAGGGATGAAGCTCTGCCCTTATTAACTCAAATATAAACTTAAAATATGATGCAACTTTCCCAGTCATAAACTTGGGAGAAGGATGTGTGTGTGTGTGTGTGTGTGTGTGTGTGTGTGTGTGTGTGTGTGTGTGTGTGTGTGTGAAGACGTGAATGGGATCACGTTAATCCAAACTCAAGTGTAAACTTCAGTTTTACAATTTTACATTTCTAACACTGAAGTTATTCAAATAAAACCTCATGAAAAATAAAGTGTGAGGTTTCCACTGCTTCCCTCTGCCCCATGTTCAGTCTCATCACTCTCTCTGTGAACAATTAAATCCATGCACAGCAGAAATGCTAATTATCAGTCACCTGCTGTGCAATCAGCTCCAGACACATCTGCCAGAGAGAGAGTGCGTGTGTGTGTGTGTGTGTGTGTGTGTGTGTGTGTGTGTGTGTGTGTGTGTGTGTGTGTGTGGGTGCGTGTTTGTGTATGTGTGCGCACGCATGTGTGTGTGTGCGCATGTGTGTATGTGTGTGTGCATAGGGTTATAAATACGACACTAATTGGAACCAGGGCTGCTGCTAAGCTTTGGTTATTCTTTTAAATTGGTATGTTCTCAGTGTATGACGTGGCTTCTCCTGCCGTGTCCTGCCTCCAGACATCCGTCCTCACAGGAGGAGCTGCTGTGATATCATAAGGCTGTAGGTATTATTAACACACACACACACACAACACACACACGAACGCACGCAAGCTTCTAGTGCACTTCTGACTTCTGTTACATACAAGAATAAACACAGAGATGTACATGGTAATATTATATTATATTATATTATATATAAAATATTACACATATTCAGGATTCAGGAAACATTCCTACAGGAAATAAAAGTCAGAATTATGCTGGAAAAAGATACACACCTTCGTTTCTCGTCCCATCATGTACTCAAACATGACCTTACGCAGGTACTCGAACTCTGTGGGCTCGGGGAAGGGATCAGTGCTGTAGTGTGAGAGATCTAGGAGATAAAATCATTAGTTCAGATGATGTTCTACACCTCAGCATGGGATTATCTAAAAACAGATCCTGATGGTCAGACAGTGTAATCTCTCTCTCCCTCTCTCTTTGTGTAATAGTGAAGCAGGCAGATGACTGGGGTTTGGACTGGATTCTGTTTTACAGTATTACTGTAACATCAGTGCATTAGTGCAAGTTAATGGCAAAAGGACAGCGGTCGCCATAGTAACAGGTGGAAAAGAGCGATCAATGCACGGCTTTGTTTAAACCTCTCATTTACTCCTTATTATCTGCCCCGGTGCCGGGACATTTAGCCCATGCACTGCCATTTATAGACAGGAAATAATGGACAGGATATTCCTAACTGCTTTAGCGTTGCTCAGATGCTCCTCAAACACACACAGCCTTCAGCATGCTAATAATCAGTCAGTAAATCAGCAGGACTGGGTGTGTTCCGGACCCCAGGCACGTTAGACACGGTGTTTACGGTTAGAGCTCTGAAAAAGAACAAACGTGACATTGTGACTTACATACAAACTGAGTTCTATTTATTTGGGTGGTGAGTGTGAACGTTCCGGAAAAGGGAGAGTTGAAGGGCTCGAGACAATCTGGCTAAAAATAAACTCTCAGCATATTTAAATGACATAAATGAAACTACAGATAGACTGTGTGTGTGTGTGTGTGTGTGTGTGTGTGTGCGTGTGTGTGTGTGTGTGTGTGCGCGCGTGTGTGCGTGTGTGTGTATGGTGAGGGTATTTCTGATATGTAAGTAAAAATCTAAAACACAGAAATATCTGGTCAGTTTTTTCACTCGAACGTCACATCGGCTTCTTCCTGACTTTCCACTCCAGAGTAAATATATAAAACATTCAGTATTATATAACAAGGAACCATGCAGGAACCACCCTGGATCATCTCACTTCACACACTGCTCGACTGTGCCTACTGGTCTCATGGCAATCCAAGAGCAATTTATAGAAGGCAGATGAAGCCACTCGCTCTCTGGAATACACATTAGAATGATGACTGATGACAATCAGGTTCCTGGAGGCACCAAAAGGGACAAACTGATGAGGAGCAAAGGTGCCAAGCCAAACCCAAACAATCCTTTGATCATGGAGTGTAGATAAAAAGAGAGTCATAAATAAGCAGATCTGCTAAAGTGACCCTGAGTGAAGCCGTGCTACAGACACAGCAGGGAGGAAACCTGATGACCTGAACTCCTTTAACCTGATAAACACCACAGCTTCTCATTTCACTCCATTAAAACAACCAGCACCTTAAAAATCCATAAACCCAGCTAGAAACTATTGTCTATTTTTTCATGAACCGTTAAAAAGCTAGTAATCATTTTTCATTTCTTTACCTCGTGAATAAACTGGAATACGCTATTATTTGTGCTAAATCAGAAAATCTTCTGAATCTTCTGAGAGTATCAGTCAGTGTTCAGGTTGTAGAAGAGTCTAAATGAAGACAGAATCGAACAGTGCAGCTGCTTTGTATGGAAGAAGATCATTTTGTTTATAGTTCTGGCTTCATAAAGCAGCTCTCAGTCACGAACTGCGAACAGAGCAGCTGGAATCTGAAGTCGAACCAGTCAGCGCTTCGGACTGTATTTTATTTACACACTCGTCTAAGAGATAATCTGAATGATAAAGGTGTTGCAGGATTATTCACCTTTCCCCAGGTGAGTCACCACCGAGTTTTTATAAGCTTTCCGTACCGTGTCCTCCAGAATGTGAATCTAAAAAAAAAATTCACAAATGTCTGTTAAACTGAGCATCGAAGCACTGAGTAGAAATAAAAACAACAAACTGACTATCTAATGAATTCCTCAGTAATGAACATATTAAAGCTGAGAGACATGAAAATCTAAACACAAAACACAGGTCAAAAGACTAAAATCTAATTACTGACCAAATATTACATTAATATGGTGTTTTTAATAAATTACTCAAAGCACAAGATGAAATTCACAAACTCTCTTTTTCTCTCTAATAATCTCTAAATGAATCTCATGGCACTACTTTATCTGCGTTTGTGATCTGCAGCAGCAGGATTTCAGCTCTGACGAGACAGAAATAAAAATCTGTACAGAAAATTAACTGACATTTTTTTCTCCACTCTTCTTTCTCTTCTGCTTAAACATGTCCATGTCGGTCAGTGTTGATCATCGTTATAATACAAACGTTGTGATACAAACACACACTGATTTGTATTGTGGTTCTTCACTTCACACCATAACACACACACTGACCTGAGTTAAAGATAAACACTCAGTCGGAGGAGTTAAACAGACGTGTGAGTTTAAGCACTTCCTGTGTGGTGAGAGAGGAATCATAGCGTAATTATGGAGATTTTAAATAAAAGTAAACAGATGTGCTGAGTAACGAATTTGAGCTCCTGGAGACTTCCAGTTTTGTTTAGCCAAAGGGGAGATGGAGCCTGAGAACATGAGGTGGAAAATATGCCCTGAACTTTACTGGCTGTGTTCTCATTCCTGAGCCAGACTTACCCGATCCTGGTACCCCTGCTCTTTCAGCCTGGCTTCACTCAGCATGGTGGTCTTCTCAGCAATCTGAACCTAAACAGGGTGAAAGAGTCAAGAGTGAAGGAGGAAATGATGGATCTGTCTCAATCAGTCTCCAAGGTACATATCTGGTGAGGTTGACTTGTAATTGAGGTCCCCTGAGTGCTGTGTTTTAGACTGAATGCACATTTTATACCAGCTGACATTTAAATTGGGAGAAAAAAGAAAAAACGAACCTGAAGTTCTTCGACACCCTGAAAGACAAAGAGGGAAACAAGCAGAAGTGAGATCCTGTACACAACAATATAATCAAACCACGGAAAAAATATTATTACAATATCGGAGCGGAGCACTGTATAAAATCTATACTATCTATGATAAGGAGATGTTGGACTATATAAAAGAAAAAGATCAGAACTAAGTTCAATCTCCTAAAATAATCTTAAACACAAATACCTAAAAGACATAACATCAGCAGGTTCATTCTGTGACAAAGAAAAACAAAAGCACATACCACTGTTACACCACTGTTACTATACTGTTACACCACTGTTACTATACTGTTACACCACTGTTACTATACTGTTACCACCACTGTTACTATACTGTTACCACCACTGTTACTATACTGTTACACCACTGTTACACCACTGTTACTATACTGTTACACCACTGTTACTATACTGTTACACCACTGTTACTATACTGTTACTATACTGTTACACCACTGTTACTATACTGTTACACCACTGTTACCACTGTTACTATACTGTTACACCACTGTTACTATACTGTTACACCACTGTTACTATACTGTTACACCACTGTTACACCACTGTTACTATACTGTTACACCACTGTTACACCACTGTTACTATACTGTTATACCACTGTTACTATACTGTTATACCACTGTTACCACCACTGTTACCACCACTGTTACTATACTGTTACCACCACTGTTACTATACTGTTACCACCACTGTTACACCACTGTTACTATACTGTTACACCACTGTTACCACCACTGTTACAATACTGTTATGCCACTGTTACTATACTGTTACACCACGGTTACACCACTGTTACTATACTGTTACCACCACTGTTACTATACTGTTACCACCACTGTTACAATACTGTTACACCACTGTTACACCACTGTAACCACCACTGTTACTATACTGTTACACCACTGTTACTATAGTGTTACCACCACTGTTACTATACTGTTACACCACTGTTACTATACTGTTACACCACTGTTACTATACTGTTACTATACTGTTACACCACTGTTACTATACTGTTACCACCACTGTTACTATACTGTTACCACCACTGTTACGCCACTGTTACTATACTTTTACTATACTGTTACACCACTGTTACTATACTGTTACACCACTGTTACTATACTGTTACGCTGCCTGTCACTAAACCCTGAATCCAAATGTGCTCACATGAGAATGAGGCTCAGTATAAATCTACCCCTGAGCCTCTCTCCTAGGGGCTAATTGAGAACAGAGATTTAGGGCCTCATCATCTCTGGAAAGTCCAAACTGTGATAGAAAAAGGTTTCTTTGGCAAGCAGCCACTGTTTCAGAGGGATGAGGGAACCAAATACGACATTTTATGAGGAGGTAAACAGCACCATCTGCTAGTGGTTGTAGGAATATCTAACACATACCTGAGGACCACTGAGACTCCTTTGCTGCAGCTCCTCGAGCTCCTTCTGCACCTCCCACACACGAGTGCCCATTTCTTCTTCACGACCCTGAGAAGACGAGTGCAGTTTGAGGATATCACACGGGGAGAAAAACCCCTTTAGGTATAAATCATATAAACTCTCGGTGGGGAACCGCGGGAGGGGGGAGGGGTCTGGGGTAATTGTTTCCTCATGATTCTGGTACTTACTAAAAGGCACGTTCGTTCTGAAGAGCACGACTCGAGCAACGCTCGTTTTACTGATGCACCAACACGAAGGTTTCATTTCATGAACGAATCGCTGTTATTTAAGAACAACTTCTCGTTCACTTCCATTTACTGACTGGTACTTTTGTTGATTTAAGTTCCGCCCATGAAACCATGTGACCTTTCTAATGTCTGCTACTGAAGAACACACTTTCACTAAACGAGACCTGTGTTGAGTCTGAATGAGAGCGACACTGATTCTGATTTGGTTCAGGTGGAGCTTTAGTTGGTTTAATCATGTTTTAAAGAGAATGTAGAAGTTTGGAGAAGATTTATACATGAAGCATAACCGATATTTAGAAATATGTACTGATGGATGAGCTTAAACCACGAACATGATCACAAAGGGTTTTCCCCCCAAACACAGCAGTGCACAAAATAGCGGGGAAAAAAGCGATCTGGTGTCACTGGAGCAGAACATCTAAAGAATCTCTGAATCAGTCACTGAGAGAAACTGAAGTTTTATTGCACCTGTAGAATTTGCTCATAACGTTGGACTGTTCTTTTCAGCTCATCTTCTTTCTGAGAAATTGTCTTTTGAAATTGATGAGCTTCCTCTCGATGGATCCCCATTAGTTCTGCTTCTACTCTTTGAGCTCTTTCTGTATGGAGGTGAGAGAGAAGACACAATTACACTTCACTCAGTCATATTCTCAAATCTCAAAGAGAAGGTGAAAACATACCACACAAAATACACAACTCTGATTACAGCTCTGAAGTTCCAGCTCTTAAAATATCTGCTGTTCTCTTACCAACTGCGTCCTTCACTGATGCTGCGAGCTCCTGATCTTTCAGAGCGATCTGGGTGTTGAACTCTCTCATCATCTGTTTTAGTGTTGAGTTGTGTTTCATTTCCCAATCGTCCATTTCCAGTCTACAAAACACACAAAACACACACCAGCTAATTATTGAAGTATTCAGAAGCTGAAATGTAAAATATTTCTAATGTTGGTGTCTTACTTCAGCTTCATCTCGTTCTCATCTGCCATTTCTTTCTTCAGATATTCCAAATCCTTCTCATGTTCCTTCCTCAGTGATCGAAGGTCTTTCTGTAACCGTGTGAAATCCTTTTGAATCTTCTGCTTCTCGTTTTCGGTTTCCTCCAGTTTTTGCAGCAGATTGTTCTCTGGGCTTTTAGACCCATCAGTAAGACATTCTCCATCCGTCTGTCCTGGTCCTATCCGCATGTTCTCTTTAAACTGCTCCTCTTTTTCCTCCAGTCTCTTACTGAGGTCTTGGAGCTTCTCCTCATAATCTTTCACCAAGAGCTCCTTTTCACGCTCCCAGGCGGCTCGTAACTCAGTGTCCTGCTCTCCTGCATGTTGTAAAGGCTCTGTTTCTAACGCGCTGTTGGGTTTCTCTGAAGAGCATTTCTCTATCTGCATGACATTAGTTTCTTTCTCTTTAATCTGGACCTGAAGACTCGAGCAGGTCTTCTGAAGCTCCAGAACCAGTGGCACAAGTTCACTCAGCTCTGCTTTAAGCTTGCTGATTTCAGCTTGGTACGTAGTGTTCTGTTCTTCAGATTGAAGAAGCTTGGCCTCCAGCTCTCTAAACCTTGAAACGGCTTCTTCCTCCTGCTTATTTCCTGCAGCAGCTTCGTTTAGCACAGACGTTTCCTTTTTCTCTGTGTCCTTAAATGTTTCCAAAGAGTTCTCATTTTCGAGTCTTCCATCATGTTGTACCTGCTCCAGGAACTGTCTGTGCTCTTCCATTAGATTATTAATAGCCTCCTCCATTTTCCTCCCATTTTCCTCCAAACTCTTTACCTGTTCTTCCTTCTCATGCTGCCTCTGCTGCATGTCCTCCAGCTGTGCCTGAAGATCTTTGATGGTCTGCTCCTTCTGCTCAATCTGTGAAGTCAGCTGTTTACGAATCAGGCTGATTTTTTGCTCGGCCTTCTTCTTCAGTTCAGTCACTTTACCTGCACTCTCTTCTGCTGCCTTCAAAGCCTCCTCCTTCGACTTCAGGATTTCCACCTTCTCGCTCTCAAAATCTCCTTGCTGGCATTCCAGTTGTAGTTTGACCTCATGGAACTCTTTGTCTAAAGAGTGGAGTTTTGCTTCAGCTTCACAGATCAGGTCACTCTGATGAGAACACTGTTCCTTGGTTTGCTGGAGCTGTAGAAGCAGCTCTGTCTTTTCACCCTCTCTAATGTTATAGTGCTGCTGCAACTTGGCTTCCAGCTGCTCCTGCTGTTTAGTCTGAGATTTGAGCTGTTCCTCGAGTTCCCTTATCTTTTTAGTGCAGTTCTCCAACTCTAAAGTCAAGGCACTTACCCTCTGCTCTTTCTCAACCAAAACCTGGTCCATCTCTGACTTACTGCTGGTCTGATTGTCAATGCTGGCAGTGAGTCTTTGTAGATGCTCGTCCTTCTCCGTTATCTGTTTCTCCATGTCCTCTATCCTGCCCTGAAGAGATTTGACAGTGTTCTTCTTAAGGTCAGACAGTTTATTCCTGAGTGAATCGACTTGTTCGACAGCCTTCTCCTTCTCCTTCTGCACTCGTACCACAGCCTCCTCCATCTGGCTTCTCATGCTTCGTTTCTCCTCGTTGTGCTGCTGATTCAGCAGAGATATGGCTTCCTCCTTCTCTGTATTGATAACTGACAAATGTTTCTTTAGATCATCTACGACGCTCTCCAAATCACTGATGCGCAAAATATTAGCTTGAAGTTTTTCTGATATGTTTTTGTTTTCTTCATTTAGTGTTTCTATACAAAGAACTTTCTCAGAAAGTACCTGCGAATGATTAATAGCGTCTTTCTGTAAAGACTCTCTCTCGATTGTTAAAGCTTCAAGATTCTCTGAACTCAAATTCAGCTGAAGAGCTGTTTGTTCGAGAGAGTTCATCAGGCTCTGATGCTCCTCCATGCTTTTCTGAAGTTCTTGCTCTAGAGAACAGATTTTATTGTTCTTTGTTAAAATGTGATTTTTTAAACGGCCCAGTCTCCTCTGGTTACACGTGACCCTGTTTTGCAGCCTGCTCATCCTGGTCTCGACTCTTTCACAGAGATTTTTGGAGAAATCGTTTAACATCGATTGTGCACCTTCACAATGCTGCTCCAGGTCTTTACTCACTCCACTGATTTGTCTCAGAAATGCCGTTTCCTTGTTTTGAAGCTCAACGGTTTTCTCTTCAAGGGTCCTGTGTAGGTTTTCACCCTCTTTACTTCTAGAAGCTTCAAGTACATTAAGCTTCCTGCATGCATCTTCTAGTTCTTCGGACAATGTCTGGACTCTTTCTTTACTCATCTCTTCGGTCTTAGCGAGCTGGTCCTGGAGTTGATTCCTCTCATTTAATGCCTGCTTCAAGTTTTTCTCCATAGACTCGACCTGCTTTTTGAGGATGTTCTCCGCTTCAGACAAACTTTCCAGTTTGTCTACAGCTTCTCTGAGCTCCGTCTGGAGTTTCTGAACAGTGGTTTCCCTCATTAAAAGCTCTTCCTTAACTCCTTGAATCAAATATTCCTTCTCCTCTGTGCTGGTCACAAGCTGTTGAGATATGTTCTCCAAATCTTGCACTTTTGCTTGCAAAGACAGATCATGCTTCTCCCGAAGCTCCTCCTCCTGCTGGCTCAGTTTCTCCTGCCAAACACGCACAAGGTCTTCTTGCTCAAGTCTATGAGCCTCGCAAATCTTTTCTAACTGCTCCTTGTGATTTGCCTCCAGGTCAGACAAAGCGCTGCTGAGGCCCTCAGAGTTTTCCTGAGCCATCTCAAGAATCTTATCTTTAATCTGCTGGTCTTTCTGCTGCAGCTCTTTATCTTTCTTGGCCATCTCCGCTTTAGCATTCACCTCTTGTTCATGAAGCTTTTTCTTCAGCTTCTCCTGAATCTCTTTGGCTTTCTGTTTGAGTTTTTCCATTTTGGTCTCCTGAGATTTCAACTTGCTATCCATTTCCTTTTTAAGGCTCTCCGTTCTTTTCTCATAAGAACTTCTCTCTTCATCTAACTGCTTGTTTAACTGATTTAGCTGCTCTTGCATTGCTTGGTGTGACTGAGCATGGGAATTCTCTTTTCCAGCCAGATCATTCAAGACTTCCTGCATCTTCTGTTCTAATCTTTCATTGTCATTAATCTTCTCTTGAAGACACTCTTCTTTCTGCTGGCAGTCATTATGAGCTACCGTGAGAAGTCTTTCCAAATCTTGCAGGTGACTCTGTGACCGCCTCAGATCCTCTTTCAGAGAAGTATTTTGAGAACCAACCTCAGCAAGTGCCTCCTTCTCAGACTGTGCTACACACCTTAGATCTTCTATTTCCTTTAACTTTACCTCCACATCCTGGTGAGCTTGTTTAATATCTTCCTGTAATGTTCTTTCCCTTTCAGCATGTTGTTCAAGCTGTTTATCCTTCTTCTCCAACACCATTCTGATCTGATTTAGCTCTTCTTTCGCCTTCGCTAGTCCTTCTAGTGACTGCTCATGCTGACGCTTCAAGTCATCGATCTCCAACTGAAATTTCTTCTGCTCGTCATTCAGCCTGGTCTGGAACTCCTTGCTAGCCACCTCGTTTGCTACACCAGCTGCAAGCTTCTCCTCTAGCTGCTCTTTACACTTCTGCATCTCGCTGAGATCAGCGGTCAGAGCCTCCACCTCGGCCTGCTTGAGATCCAATTTCACCAGCATTTTTTGGTTCATTTCCTCAACATGCTCATGAAACTCTAATTCTTTGTCTTTCATGATTACATCAATCTCAGATTTATGTTTCTGTATGAGCTCTTCAACAGCACGCGAGTGCTTCAGGTTCAAAGCATCTGTCAGTTCTGCCTTGAGGTTCTCCAGCTCCTGCTGATGCCTTTCTTGTAGGGCAGCAAATTCACCTTCATATTTCTTTCTCTGTTCTTCGATCTCAGCTAAAACCTCATCTTCATGGGAAGCTTCCTCCTGTGACGACTTGGCCAAGGAACTCTCCAGCTCAAGAATTCTCTAAAACAGAAAGCAACTTAAGATATTCACTTCTCCAGTGACGTTTATTAAAACCGGATTAAAATAACTGCTGACTCTGTGGGAAGAAAGTCCCACTTTAGATGAAGCTTAGAATAACTCACAGTTCGAGTTCTCTCCAGCTCCAGCTGCAGCTCCTTGGCTTTCACTTCTCCTTCAGCCTGAACAGCTGATTTCTGGAGCTCTGCTTCCTCCAGAGCCAGCGAGGCCTGCTGCTCCTTCTCCTGCGCAGCTTTCAAAAGCTCCTTACGACAATTTTCCTGAACAATAAACAGTCCATCACACTTTATCTGTAGGACCTTAAATACCAAACAGCTTTTGAAGTGAGTATGAATTATACAATCAATGTACCACTGCTTCCTGAATCTGGGAACTCATTTGCTTGTCCTTGTTTTCCAAATCTTCTAAATGCTGCTGCTTCATTTCTGTGATCTTATCTTCTGAAGACTTCTGGGGGGGTGGGGTTGGGGGTGGTGGGGGAGAGACAAAAAACTTGACAGTGTAGAAAAAAAGGCCCACATGCTGGTTTACCTGTATGTATACCTGCACCTATACCGATACCTGCACCTGTACCGATACCCGCACCTGTACCCGTACCTGCACCTGCACCCGCACCGATAACTGCACCTGTACCCGTACCTGCACCCGTACCTGCACCCGCACATGCACCCGCACCTGGACCCGTACCTGCACCCGTACCCGCACCTGCACCCGCACTGATAACTGCACCTGTACCCGTACCTGCACCCGTACCTGCACCCGCACCTGCACCCGTACCTGGACCCGTACCTGCACCTGTACCCGTACCTGCACCCGCACCGATAACTGCACCTGTACCTGTACCAGCACCCGTACCTGCACCCGTACCTGGACCCGTACCTGCACCCGTACCTGCACCTGCACCCGTACCTGCACTGCACTAAAAACCATGGTGCACTTAAGGTCACTGAGGTCACACTTTCCCCTGCATGCTTTCCATGAGAACGTTACCCGAAGCTCCTGACCTGCATCTGCATGGTTTTAAAGCATCGTGCTGCTGACACGTGATCAGTTCAAGTCTGATTAGATCTCGAACTGATTTCACAGGAAGAGCACTGAATTTCTGTTCAGTACATATGAAGGTAAATATCCTGATTTCCATACGAATAAAGAAATGTATTAGAATTCAGATCATTTACTAATCAGAAATGTCTCCACTGTGGGACCAATAAAGGTAGATCTTATCTTTTCTTCATCACTTGGGATCTGCAGGTGAGATTTCAGGTAGCAGGAGACTCTGGCGTAGGAATTAATGTGTCCATGTGCGATTCGAGATGCAGAAATGTCTAACTTCAGTCTCTTTCCTCTACACTACTTTCACTCGAATGTCTCGGGTTACAGCGTATCGATTCTGTTTTCATCAATTCATCTCCAAACTAAAAACTAATCATCTCCCTGCTAAAGCCACTGTGAAATTTCCACATTACAGCTTTGTATAAAAACCAGAAAAACTCACAGCCTGAGGTTCTTTTCTTACCTTCATGATGCTTATGACCTCCTGTTTGACCCTGGACAGCTCCTGTTGGAGATTCCGCCTCTCCTCCTCACCAGCCTTCTCCACCTCCCTCACCTGCTCCTCCATGCACTCCTGCAGCTGACGCCGAGCTTCTTCTGCCCTCTGTGCCATGCTCAAGGTGCGTTCCAACTCCTCAAAAGCTATGGGAGAAGATACCACATACTCTTGGTAATTATAATACCCTCACAGAGCTGGAGAACGAAAGAAAGAGAGAGAGAGAGAGAGAGAGAGAGAGAGAGAGAGAGAGAGAGAGAGAATTAAGATGACTCACCAGCTTTCTCTGCTTTCTCTCGCTGCTCCTGCAGCTCCTCTTTCTGGGCCACAGTTTGCTGGATCCTGGAGCGCAGCTGGGCAATCTCTTCCTCCTTCATCTCCAGAGTCTCGTGCATCTGCCGCTTGGTCTCGGCGATAACCATGCCCTGGGAAACCCCATCAGAATGGGGCATCTTGTTAAAAAATGCTCTGATCAGGTTTCCATGAGATTTAGTAAATGCAAGATGCTGGACTTCTGAACAGAAGGTCATGAATTCAAATCCCAGCACCAACCAGCTGTACTGCAAAACCTTTAAAGCTCAACTGCTTATTTTTATAAAGGAAATTATTGTGTCACTCTGAATAATGTTATAAATGTTAATGTCTCTTGATTGTTGTTGATGTGTTTGTTAAAAAAAAAACAGTTAAGTAGAACAAGTTCAGTGATTCAGTTAAGAAGAACTCTGATAATGTGGAGCCTCAGATCTCGCTGTGTAACGATTTCCTGCACATCAGTGAGAACATTGTGCTGATCACAGCAGCAAGAAGAACAAGAAGGAACACCAGACTTCCTATTCATTATCCTGATCAGAAAAAAGGTTGCAGACTAAAGACCAGGCTCAGACCACAGCAGCAGATTCCACACACAACCCAGAGATCCTCATCAAAGTTCAACAATAATCTCATTTACTGTATTTAAAACCTTAAATCCTTAATCCCAGGATGCACTAGAAGACAAGTGACGAGTTGGAGCTGTGCTTTCTCCCACACACACACACACACACACACACACACACACACACACACACACACACACACACACACACACACACACACACACACACACACACACACACACACACACACACCACTGAACCCACATCTGTCTGAAAATAGCCCAGAAAATAGTGTGTTCCTCTCACCTTGTCCTGCTCCAGCTGCTCAATGAGGTTCTTGGCGTCCCTCAGCTGTGTGATCAGCTTGGTCTTCTCACTGGTGTGAAGTTCCTGAGAAAGTGAAATGAGAAATGAGAAGTCCTGCCTTTTTTTTAACGCCTGCAGGTTTTTAGCACTAATTAATTTTCAATAAAATATTATTCTACTGCAATTTAAAAACAAAGTGCTAAGAGTCAGAAGCAGGTTTGGATCCTTCAGAGAGCACAGAATCCATGCTGTGCTAATGATCCAGTCAGTCTGGTCACACGGGTCTGGGTCTTCTCAGGCTACAAAACAGCAAATTCCCGAATAATCCCAGAATCCAAATAAAAGACTAAATATTCTGATGGTGGAAAAATCTGATTTAATGCACTTAAAACAATAAAGACTCATTACATTAACACCAGAGGAAAGCTCAAAGGTCACTTATTTTTCCACACATCTCATATCCACTGAAGATCCTCATGAACCTCACACTAAATCTCTCTCTCTCTTTCTCGCTCTCACCCCTGACGTTTCCCAAATCCTAATGTCCTGAGATCTTTAACGGGGACTGTTTAGTTCTGAATTCTGGAAGCGTGAAAACTCTGGTGTTTTGTGGGAAACAGACAATAACTACAGTAGAATTCACTCCAAGTGTTTATATACTTTAATAAGTGGTGCAGAAGAAACAGCTGCTTTAACATGAGATGCTTTTTGTACGATGTAGAAAAGACTCGGTCATTAACTGATTTATTTCAGTGTATAAACAGTTGCAGTTGCAGTGGGTTCAGTGATGTGCTGCTTTTACAAATAAATGTTTATTCAAAAAATAAATAAACACAAAACATCAGAAAATTAATACAGATGCCTTCAGTATCGACTTACTTTACTTTTAACCTTTTTTAATGAGGTACATTATAATTCAGTCCATACAATAATATTTTGGCTCTTTTTCTGGGATTTCCACCATGAAACTATTTTATTACGATTACAGATTTATAATCTGCATAATAGAATTTTATAACTGTCACATGTACATTACAGCACAGTGAAACGGCTCAGAGCACAGGGTCAGCCATAATACAGCGCCCCCTGGTGCACAAAGGTTTAAAGAGGCCTAGCTCAGGGGTGTGGCAGATTAACAGTGCTGGGACTTGAACCCCCAACCTTCTGATCAGTAACAGTGCTTTCTCTCTACCTACTTGGTTTGCTTTCTTTTTCAGTTTGATTTTGATTATTCAACATCCGGTAAAAAACGCCTACTTTCATTTTTTCCAGTTCTTGCAGTCTCTCTTGCAGTTGCTGCTGCAGAGCTTCATTCTCACTGCTGATCTGAACACCGCGCTCTCTGTTGGTGTTAATCAGCTCCTTACAGCGCTGCAGCAGAGTCTCCTGCCTCCGTACTCGCGTCTGCAGAACTTCCAAGTCAGCACTGCTGCCTGGTTCAGTACTGCCCCCTGCTGCGCGCACGCACACACACACACACACACACACACACGCACACACACGCACACACACGCACACACACGCACACACACGCACACACACGCACACACACACACAGATGTGAGATGGAACAGTGCATGGTGCAGTGACTGGAACATGAAACATCTGTGCATTTAGTGCTCACAACCTTCATGACCTTCATCACCAGGATTTGACTAAACTAAAGATCTCCAAGAACATCCAGCCTTGTGCTTGTGTGTGATTATAGTGGCATTACAGGAAAACTTGAATGATGGACATGGTGCAAGTCTATCAATCTATTAATATCGGGTTGTTTACTTGTTGTAAGAAATACAGAAAACTATTTAATATATATATATATTAATATGTACACTGTCTGGACTAAAGACAAATAACCACCTGGAAAAAAGTGTGTATGTGTGTGTGTGTTGCACCAACCTTGATTTAGTTCCATGCTCTCCACCTGATTAGTGTGTTGAGGGTCAGAGGTCGTCTCTGTAGACTCAGCTGTCTGTTCATCACCTGTCTCAAGTGAGACCAAAGCCTCAGGGGAACCATGGACACGTTTCTTCATAAGAGCAACCTGACTCAAAAAAAGTGTGTTTCAGCGTCAGTGTGTGTCATTACACGTTCTCACACGAACTTTTAGACACACATAAACACTCACTTGAGTCTGCAGGACTGTGATCATCTGGTCTTTTTCCTCTAGAGCAGCATCAAACTCCTCCTGCAGGTGCTTTTTGGCTTGCTGATCCATCTGCAGCTCCTGACACACACACACACACACACACACACACACACACACACACACACACACACACACACAGTGATGTGAGATAGAACAGTGCATGGTGCAGTGACTGGAACATGAATCATCTATGCATTTAGTGTAACTTTATAATAAGCACATGCTCACAACCTTCATGACCTTCACCACCAGGACATAATTAAACTAAAGAGCTCCAAGAACATCCAGCCTTGTGCTTGAAGATTAAAGATAAGAAGATGAAGAGGAAGAGGGAAGTGACAGTGAATGAGTGTGAGGTCATACTTCTCGGAGTTCCCCGATTCTCCGCAGTGATTTGTCTTGACTCTGACTGAGGATCGTCTGGAACAGAAAGACAACATTCACTGTTTATAAAACACATCACCTGTGTGTGTTGACCATCTGATTAATAAAGACCAAAGATTTGAGTTGTTATTACTGTGAGAACATGTTCATGTCTTCTGTTCATACTGAAGAGAAGGTTAATGTGCAGCGCGAAGTGAATTGTGTTCATGAATATTACCTGCGTTTTCTCTTTTCTCTCTGCACAGTTCTGTAGGCTATAACCAGCTGGTGGTGAGAAGAAGCAGAACAGGAGTGAAATGTGAGCGAGTCTTCTGACTTAATAAAATGATAAAATACAGTTCTGAGACAAGACTAAGCCTAAAACACAGATAAAAGTCTACAGTGTCACCTTTCATCCATACAGCTGTTAAATCAACAACAGAACACCAGCTTTGTCTCCCTGCAGCTAAATAACAGATCAACACGTTATCTAATGGAGCTGTAAAACAGGATTCTGCTAGACCTTGTGAAGGCATTTTCATGTCAGTAGTCCTGACTTTTAGTCAGTACCTCAGAATATTTCCCCTCTGTAGTTTGAGAGACTCTTCTCCACCCTGTGCAGTCGATATATGAGCTGCTCTTTGGACAGAGCCTCAGCGTTTCCAGGTCCATCTTCAGCTTCGCTCTCGATGTCTGACGGAGGATCAAACACAGGGGCCCCGGCGCCTCGTTCTCTCCCAGAGGAGTGAGAGATTCCCGTGATGAGCTACGAACCAGACTGTCCCTGGAGCCGGAGCGGAAAAGGCCCTCGGCGCGTCCGAAACCCGAAAGAGCGACTCGACGAGGAGACCCTCTGCTGCAGCTTCTGTGCCAGAGACTGAGCCTCCTCTCTCTGAGGGAGAGAAAGTGTAGATACGAGTCACAACTTGTACCTAAATATTTGTACATAATTTAAACAGTTAAAAGGACATAAAGAAATAAAAGAATTGCTCTTACATTATAACCTCGATGCAAAATAGATATTTAACCTAAAATATTCTTTTTGTAATCTACCGCTGTCCTAAACAGTTCTAACGCTTCTACTGAGATAATTAACTGTTGTGCTACTCGCCAAAGGAAAGACGACTCCATCTCCATTCACACTTCCACTCGGAGAACTGACTACTCCTTTAGTGATGTTCTGAACAGGATGGAAAAGAAGAGAAGATCAGTGGAGATACGGTTTAATACCTGGGTTCTGTTAGTACGAGATTAATCCAGCTGGCTGCACCCTGATCACTCCAAATGCAACAATAGTATTGCAGTGAGCAATGCAGGGGCCTCTGGTTACTCCC
>NC_139577.1:20000-141573 GCF_946808225.1 Silurus aristotelis | reverse complement strand
TACTGCAGTTTAATCAAGAAAACTAGCGCTCGAGTGTGCGGTGTGAGGAACACGCATGAGACTGTAAGGACCAGCTGTAAAATAGTGGAAATGGTCATCCACACAGCCTTCAAACAGCCCGGGACAGAAAATAAACAGTTTATTATTAAAAAGTAAACTGTATGAGTCACATTACACGGCTAAAAAAGATCAGTTCCCTCAATATTTCCCATCTGCAATTTAAAAGTCCTGTTTTAATTGTAAGATGTAAAAGTGATATGTTCATGACACAAACATGATGTATAGCAATAGGAAATGGGAGTCTCACACACACACACACACACACACACACACACACACACACACACACACACACACACACACACACGTCTTTTTCAATGTCAAAACCTGCACAAAATCTACAGACACTCTCTGCTGAACAACCCCAGCCCACCCCAGCCGCCGGGATCATAAAGAATCATTCAAAAAAATCAGAGTTGAAAGAACACACAAGCTGCTGTCCATTTATTACAAAACACAAAACTACAATGCAAGAATCAGTTATAGGTGAAATGCCTTTGAGTTATGCAACAGAGCAAAAAAAGGAAATGGGAGGAAAATGACAGAAGGCTGCAAGCAGGTGATGAGTAGATGTACAGAGACATTCTTCAGGTCAAGCCTCCAAAGGCAGGGCATTAAAGGGGTGAGGAGAGGAGCAGCAGGTTTACTTGGGTTTAGTCGGGGTTGGTGCGAGGGCAGGAGGAGGCGATGTGTGAGGATGAACTCACCGCACTGGGCACCTGGGCCGCTTTGGGTCGATTTGAATGGTCCAGAGCAAAGATAGTATATTCAGAGAGAAAAGCAGGTTCTGCTATCATCCCAGCCAGCAGCTGATCACCCCCCCCATACACACATACACACACACACACACACACACACACACACACACACACACACACACACACACACACACAATAAATCAGACAGTGCATTAATGAGGGGCAGGCAGTGAGGTGGGTGAGGGAGACACAGAGCTTTGACAAACACATCACCATGATTAAGAGCATGAAGATGAGAAACCAGAAGAGACGAGAGAAAAAAGAAACCTGCATGTTCTTGTTTACAATGTTTGACATCTCGCTTTTATCAAATTTGACTGCAGAAGATTTTTTTTCTGCTTTATTTCTGCTTTATTTTCACCAATGTCTGGATGGTAATTATGGGAATTGAGCTTGTGCAGTATAACGATTGGATCATTCCTACATCATATTTCACACTTCCATGCAATCCAACCTCAACCTCATAGTCAGTCATGGAGAAGGAAAAACCAAGCCCTGGTGAAAGCGGTGATTTAACTTCTGAAAGGAAGAGAAATGCAGCCATATACCAAGTTTTATTTATTTTCACTTAAATCTATTAAATCTACTGCTATATTCTTGCACACCGAACATTCGGGTGGTCAACCTGCAGCGATGCCAAGTTCTTACTCGCTCTAAACACAAATCCAAATTCTGGTCTATCATAATGTCCCATTTTGATCCAAAACCAAAAGATCTTTGATATATTGCACACATTGTCATTCCAATACTTTTGAAGGAGAGTGTATATTCATGTTTCTGTTCACTTTTGTGATGCTGCAGAATAGAGATGTGTGAATGAGTACATGCAAATTATACTTTCTTTTATTTCCTGCCATTTTATTTCCTTTTGAGCATTTTCCTTTGTATAGTATTTATATATATATATATATATATATATATATATATATATATATATATATATATATAAATTATATTAATCCTGCTTCTTTTATTATTTATTCTTAATTAAAAAGTAAATGTAGACTCTTATTTTACATGTGCGTCTTGCGACCCAATTAAAGTTGGATTTTATAGTTTTAGCCAAAGGGGAAAAATAACAGAAAATCCCAACATAATTTCTAACTTCTGATTGGGTGGCAGCTTACAGTTAATGAACAATCATCATTGTGCCCCGCCCCCACACAACGCCCCGCATCCTTTCACAACATGGCTGGAGACCTGGGAATTGGCTGAAGTTCTCTGTTCTGCAGGATACATGCTTCTGTTTCCACTGAGAGGGACATCTTTATTGATAGACAAAACAAAGGTAGAAAGATTAAATGTTTTATGAAAATTGTAAAAAGAAAAGTGGATATAATGTTCTGATACCGTCTTTGGATAAGTAATGTATCGTATTGTATAACTGTATAAAACTGAAAAAAAAAGAAAGGTTTTATGTAACGTTATGATTTTATAATGAATTTTAAAAATGGGCTTTAAGTTGAATTTATTTGAGAACTAATTTAAACCAAGATTTATGGAGGTTAAAGTTAAAATACTGTTGAAGGTTCTAAGTTGTTATTTTTTTCATTACAGTTTTAATTCTACTGTTGTAAATATTTGTTATGGGGAGACCTGGTTTAGATGTTGGAGAAACCAACACTGATTACTCACCTAATATGTGTACCAGTCCACATTAACCTGCTAGAACTGAACCTGGTTATATTTATTAGAAATGTTGCAAAAAAAAAAACTACACTGAGAGGAAAAAAAAGAGAAATAGCCCACTGATGTAGTTGCTGGTTATTAGAGTTGCTGGTTGATGGAGTTGCTGGTTGTTGGAGTTGCTGGTTGTTGGAGTTGCTGGTTATTAGAGTTGCTGGTTGATGGAGTTGCTGGTTGATAGAGTTGCTGGTTATTAGAGTTGCTGGTTGATGGAGTTGCTGGTTGATAGAGTTGCTGGTTAATGGGGTTGCTGGTTATTAGAGTTGCTGGTTATTAGAGTTGCTGGTTAATAGAGTTGCTGGTTAATAGAGTTGCTGGTTGATGGAGTTGCTGGTTGTTGGAGTTGCTGGTTAATAGAGTTGCTGGTTAATGGAGTTGCTGGTTAATGGAGTTGCTGGTTAATGGAGTTGCTGGTTAATGGAGTTGCTGGTTAATGGGGTTGCTGGTTATTAGAGTTGCTGGTTGATGGAGTTGCTGGTTGTTGGAGTTGCTGGTTAATAGAGTTGCTGGTTAATAGAGTTGCTGGTTAATGGAGTTGCTGGTTAATGGGGTTGCTGGTTATTAGAGTTGCTGGTTGATGGAGTTGCTGGTTGTTGGAGTTGCTGGTTAATAGAGTTGCTGGTTAATAGAGTTGCTGGTTAATGGAGTTGCTGGTTAATAGAGTTGCTGGTTAATGGAGTTGCTGGTTAATGGAGTTGCTGGTTAATGGAGTTGCTGGTTAATGGAGTTGCTGGTTATTAGAGTTGCTGGTTATTAGAGTTGCTGGTTAATAGAGTTGCTGGTTAATAGAGTTGCTGGTTATTGGAGTTGCTGGTTATACGTGGTTTACTGCAAGTATATAAATAATAAACTGAACGCAAGAACCAAAACCAATACTGCACAAGCCCAATGTATCTGGATCTAAATGCCCATCAGTACTGGGAATAATGGAGACATCAAAAAAGTAAACTTGCTGAGAAAACAGATGTTTTGACATGGTGCTGAATTTATATGGAAATCTGAGGGAAAGCAGAATATCCGCGACCTCGTCTTATTCTTACACCCTGTACACACAGTTACACAAACACACTGTGTGTTGATATTTTTATGCCAAATGCCTTCACCTGACGTGGAACTTCAGGAAAATCCCTCCGTATTGTGCTATTAGATGTGTTTAAATACTGGAACCTGATGGTGTTTATCCACCTTTACTCAGGATTAAGTCCCAGGTCTTCATCTGAATCTGTTCGGTGTTCACTGATCACATGACAGGGTCAAAACATTTCATGATATTTATTGTTTATCATTTATCTTCACTAAACTTCACATTTCACTGGCAGTAAAAGAAAGTGCACCTTTTAACCATAACCAAGATAAAAACATATCAAATATCTGTGGAACACAAAAACATTTCAGCGTTCGAACACAAATCTCCATTTATCTGTATTCAACAGAGACGTCTTCATGGACACACGGAGTTTAAACAGGACTAAATATCCTGCTATACACCATGCTGTAGATCTGAACAGCACAGAGAACACACATTAGTGAACAGTACGGGGTTCATTAACATTGACATGGTCTTCAGCGTAGGGCGAGAACATGGGTTCAGAAACGTGTTAAATTAAATGTAAGGTTCAAGGGCGTTCCTTACCGCTCTGTTATTCGTGGGAGGAGGAACATCCTGGTGCAGTGAGGAAGATTTTGCCTGCTTCTCACCTGAACTCACCTGAGGACAATCATGAAGATACACACTGAGAATCTGTGGTAGGAGCTGGCGAAGTTTTACACAGCGCTCTGTCTGTCCCCTCACCAAAACAAGGTCTTACCAAGACATTGTGACTCTGGACGGAAATAAACGCTGAAATGAAACGTCTCACTTCAGATTGCATCAGTTTACTGACGTGATGATATGATGTGTGGATTATTACAGAGGATCAGAAGGTCTGGAACCGAATCCAGCCTGAGATTTACATTTTTACTTTAGTGCTCTCACTTTACAGCTTTTATTCACACCTGCTTAAAACTCTGATACAGTTATTTATAAACAGTAACTCAGCCGTGAGGAACCCATGTGTGAAGGCATTGTGTGTGAGGAACCCGTGTGAGTAGATTGTGTGTGTGTGTGAGGAACCCGTGTGAGTAGATGGTGTGTGTGAGTAGATTGTGTGTGTGAGGAACCCGTGTGTGAGGAACCCGGGTGAGTAGATTGTGTGTGTGTGAGGAACCCGTGTGAGTAGATTGTGTGTGTGTGTGTGTGTGTGTGAGGAACCCGTGTGAGTAGTTGTGTGTGTGAGTAGATTGTGTGTGTGTGTGTGTGTGAGGAACCGGTGTGAGATCTCACCAGCCTGACATTATAAAAGGGGTGTGGGTATAAGAAACAAAGTTCGAGAGTTGTGGAATTTGATTGGCTGTTTGAGTCCAGTCCTGCGCTCTGATTGGCTAACAGTTCCTGGTCACTAGCAGTCAAAGGTCGAAATATAGAATGTTTCCGAAAGTAAAAAAAAAAAAAACCGCTGCTGTGAACAAATCACTCTGATCTCTTGAGGAAAATTCAGGTCACACACACACACACACACACCGACACACACACACACACACACACACACACACACACACTAGTTCCTGTAAATGTCCTCCGTCTGTCAGGCTTCAGGACACAGAGTCATCTCCCTGAATGTTCTACAGATAAAGTTCAGAAACCTGCCCTGGGGTTCAGGAGCAGTACTGTCTGATCGGTAACAGGAAGACCAGAGCCCGGACTGGGACTGGGACCGGAACCGGGCAGAGATAAAGTGTGTGTGTGTGTGTGTGTGTGTGTGTGTGTGTGTGTGTGTATATGTGTGTGTGTGTGTGTGTGTGTGTGTGTGTGTGTGTGTGTGTGTGTGTGTGTGTGTGTGTGTGGTGACAGCGCTCGGAACTGACCTGGGCCTGGGCCTGGGCCTGGGTCTGGGTCTGGTGTGGAGACAGTACACTCCTCTGTGGTGACTGTTCCTCATTAATCCTCTGTTTTAGTTTCTTAAACATGGCTGCAGCTGGATCTCTCCGAACCGGGATGCATCCGGGTCACTTCGGCTCTCTGTTGTTGCTCCGTGTATCAATGCGCAGCTGCCGACGTGGAGCAAAGGCAGGCGGCTACGGCAACTCACAAGGCTCATACTAGTGACGTGAAGGTCGGATCATTTTATTGACTCGTTGAGTCCAAATGAACGAATCTTTTTTGTAAGTAATTATTTATTTAGTTCCTTTTGATCAGAAATAAAATTAAATGTCAAATTATCAATAAGCAGATCCACAACACGTCTACATACATTACTTTGACTATTGTTCCAATAATTTATATATGTATATGTAATGTATACTGGTTCTAGGTGGAGGTTGAACTGCATCAAGGATCGGCTCTGAGCCCTTTTTTGTATGCAGTGGTGATGGACAGGTTGAAGGACGAGGTCAGACAAGAGTCTTCATGGACTATGATGTTTGTGGCTGATATTGTGATTTCTGGTGAGAGTAGTAAGCAGGTGGAGTAGAGTCTGGAGAGGTGGAGATACGTGCTGGAGAGAAGGGGAATGAAAGTCAGTAGGAGTAAGACAGAGTACATGTGTGTGAATGAGAGGGAGGGCAGTGGAGTGATGCGGTTGCAGGGAGAAGAGGTGGAGAGGGTGGAGGAGTTCAGGTACCTGGGGTAAACAGTACAGAGTAATGGAGAGTGTGTTAGAGAAGTGAAGAAAAGAGTGCAGGCAGGGTGGAGTGGGTGGAGAAGAGTGATAGCAGGAGTGATTTGTGATAGAAGAGTATCTGTGAGAGTGAAAGGGAAAGTTTATAGGACTGTGGTGAGACCTGAGATGTTGTATGGATTAGAGACAGTGGAATTGAGTAAAAGACAGGAGGTGGAGCTGGAGGTAGCAGAGCTGAAGATGTTGAGATGTTCGTTGGGAGTGATGACGATGGACAGGATTAGAAATGAGTTTATTAGAGGGACAGAGGATGTAGGACGTTTTGGAGACAAGGTGAGGGAGGTGTGATTGAGATGGATTGGACATGTGCAGAGGAGGGACATGGGGTATATCAGTAGGAGAATGCTGAGGATGGAGACACCAGGAAGGAGGAAAAGAGGAAGATCAAGGAGAAGGTTTATGGATGTGGTGAGGGAAGACATGCAGGTAGTTGGTGTGAAAGAGGCAGATGTAGAGGACAGGGGGGGATGGAGACGGATGATCCGCTGTGGAGACCCCTAATGGGAGAAGCCAAAAGAAGAAAAAGATCAGAATTTTTTTATTTTTAATAATATTTATCATACAAACTTAAAACATATGTCACACAAACCATCCCTTCCCTTTTTTTTAGGATTTTGCAAAGAAAAAATTATATTTCCCTTCAAACCTGATGTTTTTTTGACTCGCCTGCTTATAAAAAAACTTCTCTCCAATGTATCTTGATAAATATGAACGACAGAATGCTGACTACAACAAACAGAGAAACTGCAGAAGAAGAAATGTTGAGTAAAAACTCACTGCCTTAAAACAATCCCAGGTAGAATTCGTAATAATTCAGATGAATTGTTCAGATGATCCTATATGCAGTAAGATTCCAGTAATCCTTTGAATTTTTTTTCCTTCAACTACGTACTTCTGGATTGGGCATCAAATTGAATTTTTTTTTATTTTTTTATTTTTTTGCCTTTTAATTTTTAGGAAAAGGACAGAGCTGAGTTAAAGGGAAGGTTTAGCTCTGGAACTTGGAGGAACCTGATGTAAAAGAAAACAAGTACACTGAAAACACACGTTTTATTGATGTTCTTTGATGCAGCAGTTGTGTTAAATGTCTCTTACATTCCTACAGTAATGTTATTTATAGTCTAGCAGTGCATTTATCAATAAATTCAGATGTATAAAATGTATACATTTATATTGTATAAATTAAAACTATATATTTAATTATATACATATAATTGTACGTTATTTGAGCAGAGGCATTAGTTTACGACTATGTCATTACACCACCCTACCAGTAGGAGGCATCGGACACTCGTGAGAGATAGCAGAGGTTAATTAGTTTCCGGTGGGCGCGTTCAGTGATATGTGCCGTGTGAATCCTCCTGTGTGGCTTCATATTTTTACATTTAGGATTATATTTCATTAAAATGTTCACATTACTGAACTTTGGAACAACTGACCTGCTGAGTTCCTTACAAAACTCTGTAAAAATTATCCTGCAAGAGCTGGTGGTGTTTTGCAGCTAAAGTGTGCTCACATTGAATATTCATTCCATTTTACTTTTAATTTTGTTGATGAATAAAAATAAATGATCAACACTTCTTTTGAAGTCATTCTTATTTTACAGCATTTTTCAAGAAGTGGCTAAAAACTTCGCACAGTACTGTGTGTGTGTGTGTGTGTGTGTGTGTGTGTGTGTGTGTGTGTGTGTGTGTGTGTGTGTGTGTGTGCGCGTTTTCATTAAATGTATTAAAAGTATTTAAGAGGAAAACTGTTTCTTTAAAAGACACTTTGGAGAGTTTAAAAATGTTCTATGTTATATGTGTTATTAATATTATGTTTATTTATTATTATGTTGGTCTTAATAGGAAAGCTGAACACAATTGTTCTCATGTTCATGGGTTACATTGCATTTCATTCACATTTATTCAGAGTAACTTCCAGTTATTTTATTTCTACACCTGAGCAGGGTTAGGGGTCTTGCTCAAGGCCACTTCTCTGATTTAGGCACAAAGTTCAACCGGAATTAAAAACAAGACTTTTCATTGGTTTTAGATTTAAAGTCATCACTGCTGCTGCTTTTGACTTCAGGAACAGAAGACTCTGTTTAACCTCACACACAGTTATTATATGCACAGTTTAAATGAAATTAGTTTCCAGAGGAAACCTACACAAAAATACAAAACTCCACTCAAACAGTAACAGACATGAGATGCATATATTTTTGTAAAAAGTTTGAGGGGAGATTTGATATGTGCATCAGTTGAAATACACATACAGTATTGAAGCACTTGACACATAGAGAATGACAGATAAGTGGATGTGTATCTGTTTAGTGATCCATGAGGTGGGTGAGGTCTAAACCCCATTTCCCCTCTCTGTTAGGCTCATATTCAATTAAAAGCCAATCACACTAGATAAATACCAGCTCAATACAAATCTGATTAATCTATCAAGTATCTATTAAAGCAAACTGTAATAATCCTGACTTATAAATTCCATCCCACACTTGAGGAAGGTCTGTTCCTGCCTGCTCAGCAGGATTGTTGCTGTATGTGCTTTTCCACTACTCAGGATGTCACTGTGATCTACTGATCTGTTCAATCCAGGCCAGCAAGTGCTTCCCTCTGACCTGCAGTCTGGTGCAAATCTGTCTGCAAATCAAGTTAACGGTACTTTCAAAACATTATTAGTGCATTCAGGAATTAGGAATTATGTTTACTTGCACGTGTGTATGTGTGTGTGTGTGTGTGTGTGTGTGTGTGTGTGTGTGTGTGTGTGTGTGTGTGTGTGTGTGCGTGCGTGCGTGCGTGCGTGTGTGTGCGTGCGCGCGTGTGTGTGTGTGTGTGTATGTGTGTGTGTGTGTGTGCATGCGTGTGTGTATGTGTGTGTGTGATCGTAGTCTGACTTACATGATGGATAGATGAAGGCAGTTTGAGCAGGGGAAGTTGTTCCTACTGGACCTGGATGAACGCTCAGGCTGATGTATGTGATGCCATTGATTGTTGGTCTCGTAGGCATCACACATCTGTCTGGTTGCAAAGCAGTGTCTATCCATCATTCATTCTAAATTTTTCCTTTTCTCTTTTTTCCACTCGCTCAGATTGCACTATTGTCAATTCCAATTCCAGTTTCATTGAACGAAATACACACATCTTGAAGTGCACATTTCAGTAAAGGAAATGTATTTCACACTTCTACTTTAGTAAATGAACAAAGGTATAAAAGCAAAAGTACTGAAATTGTGTGAGAACTATTTTTGTAAAGAATCAATGCAATTCAATGTGCAATTCTTATTTGCAAATGGCCTCTAAAAGACATTTTCACTCCAAAATCTCCTCACACACCCACACACACATTCTCAGTCTTGGCATTAAACAGTCTTAAGGAGGAGATTAGAATTTTTTTGCTATTGAAACAGTAATGTGTAAATCTGCTCAGGGGTTTAAAGCCTATGGTGGATGTGATCAATTAAAAGCAGCAAGAATTCAAAACTGTCCATTATTTCTGTCTGTAAAACAGGGTTACAAAAAACAAAAAAAATCACATTGCACTGATCTCTGATTCTGATCTCTAGCCAAGAGAAAATAAATGTATGTGTATATGCACACGCGCGCACACACACACACACACGCACACGCACGCACGCACACGCACGCACACACGCACACGCGCACACACGCACACACACACGCGCACACACACATACACGCGCACACACGCACACACATGCACACCAAGAGAAAATAAATGTATGTATATGCACACGCGCGCACACACACACACACACACACACACACACACGCGCGCGCACACACACACACACACACACACACACACCAAGAGAAAATAAATGTATGTATATGCACACACGCGCACACACACACACACACACACACACACACACACACGCGCGCACACACACGCACACACACACACCAAGAGAAAATAAATGTATGTATATGCACACGCGCGCACACACACACACACACACACACACACACACACACGCGCGCGCACACACGCGCGCACACACACGCACACACACACACCAAGAGAAAATAAATGTATGTATATGCACACACGCGCACACACACACACACGCACATTATTTATACCAAGTAAGACCGAGTAGAGTTGCAGTGTGTGTGTGTGTGTGTGTGTGTGTGTGTGTGTGTGTGTGTGTGTGTGTGTGTGTGTGTGTGTGTGTGTGCGCAGTATAATGACGTTCAGGATCCTGTATGAAGAAGTGGAGAATGTTTAAAGGAATTGAAAAAGGGTTTTACAGAGAGCCAAAGGAAAGAAAAATGAAATAAAAAAAAATGATGAGATCATCTGTATTTATGCCCAACTGAAGGGTGAAGTGACACACAGGATGAGTATTTAGACACACGGTTATGTTTCATATTGACTGACAGGTTTGTTCACAAATGACACTTGGTTTGGGCATCATCACTCTCATAGTCTGTGTTCTCACCATGTCCACATGGTTTCTTTCAGGTTCTTCTGTTTCCTCCCACCTCCTTAAAATAATGTCTGGTTTGCTTAGCAGTTTTTAATTATTCCTTAAATTCCAAGTGAAACCCTGAATCCTGACAGATTACACCATCATATTTTACATGCAGAAAAGGGCGCTCTGTTTCTTGTTCACACACAGGTAGAATAGTTTCAGATTTAATGCAATTAAAAATTTCTTGTTGATCTTCTCTCCTCCATGCATACAGTGTTTGTGTGTTAGCTATCTAACAATTCCTCACAGAAGTCATGAGTCGAATCCCTGCACCTCCAAGCAGCTGCTGCTGGTCCTTCAGCAAAGCCCTTAATCCCTCACTTATTTAAACTATTGCATGTTGTGTCTCATTAAAGCTGAGTGTGAAAATATGTAAATATAAAAATGGAGGAAGACTTCTAGAGAAAAAGAGATGGATTTTTATTGCAGCAGCAAGTTCAGCCCCATTTCCATTTACAGAGGGTCAGTAATATATTATGCATGCGGATCCACTTTACATTACTTTGTGTCAGATAAAGAGAGATGAAGCATTTATACGAGGAATATTAAAACAAAAACATTTCACATTGATCTCAGAGTTTTATACATGAGAATAAATACTTCCTCCTTTTATACATGTAAAAGTGAAGTGTGTTTGCTATCACTCCATATTTACTAGACAAAATAAAATCTATTTCCCTGGAAAAAACACTGACAGTTCAGACACAGGAAATATAAAATTATTTTCATTGGTTATTGGTGAAAGATTGATCATTTAACTCTTAACCTCTGAAAGGAATCCCTTAAACTATTCTATAGAAAAAGAAATATATCAGTCATTGTTTGTCTTTGAAATATTAACCTGAACATTATCTTTCTTAAACTGTATACCTCTGTATATGTGTGGTGTTTCTGTGATCAGTCTGCTTTGGCCAGTTCTGAGGATCAGATCTATACAATGCATCATCATTACTCGCATCATATCCTGTTCTATCTCCGGCCACCACTGACCCAGAACAGGAATGTGCTCAATTCATCCAATCAGATTTGGCCAATTGTCCTGCTAATCAGGACCAGATACCAAATGACTTTGTCAGATATTTGATGGTGAATACACAAATATACCATGTGTATATAATATAAAATAAAGATACAAATGTAAATTAAAAAATCCCTCTGTTTTCTCTCTCTTTCCTCTGTTGCCAGTCTCTGGGATCCAATTTCTCCACTTGAAAGTCATGATGTCCGTTAAAGACGTCAGAAGCTTATTTCTATAAATGAATACTTTCAGGAAAATTAATTTAAGGTGGTTCAGTGGTTAAGGCATTGGATTTGGACCGGCTGGTCACAGGTTCAAATCCCACCACCACCAAGCTGCCACTGCTGGGCCCTTAAGAAAGGCCCCTAACCCTTCCCTGCTCAGTTGTAAGTCACTCTGAATAAAGGCGTCTGCCAAATGCTATAAATGTTAATGTAATCATACCACTGCAGCTGTTTTCCAACATCTGTTTTAACAACATACAAGAACTTTATATTTTAGTACTAAATATTACAGGTGTGATATATTAAAAACACCATAGTAAAAAAGTCACTGGGTTTCTGATGTTAAAGTCGGAGTTGAAGCCCAGCACTGCCAAGTTGCCATGTTTCATCCTTAAGCACGGCCTTTAACCCTCTCCGCTCTGCATGGCGGTTAACCCTGCACTCGGGACACATCTTCCTTGTGCTACGTTTGTGCTAGTGAGATCATTGCAGGGTGATAAGAGGAGAAAATAATGAATGCTTCATGTATGTAAACATCACACAGAAGCAGTTACATTAATTGAGCCGATATGCAGATTGTTTAAATCCCAACAATGCTTTCAAACTGCCCTGAAATATTTCAGTCATGTCAAACCGGATCCTGGATTCAATCCTCTGTTTTCTCTTTTATGTCTCTTCCACAACTTCTTTTTTTCTTTGTTGCTTGTATTGTGCTTTTATTACTGGTTTACTCTCTGCATATTTTGTATATTTTTTTTTTTAATCATTTAAAAACCCTTTCAAAACTGCAGTCTGTGCTTCTAAAGTGCTATTCTTCTACTGCCAAACAAATCAGCATCCGGAATTCAGGCACCAGCGCTTTCATCCAAATCAGTCCCTCACAAACAGCTGAACTTTGCCTGCATCTGGCAACTTCTCTTCTCAGTTCATAACTAAAAGTACTTAATGCAACTTTTTCACATAAACTGCAGTGTGTGCGTGTGTGTGCGTGTGTGTGCGTGTGTGTGCATGTGTGTGCGTGTGTGTGCGTGTGTGTGCGTGTGTGTGTGTGTGTGTTTGTGTGTGCAGCCTTGTGTAAAAATGTAGATAAACAGCTTTTTTTTACACCATGTTTACTCCATAATTTAGTTATTAAAATAGAGTAGCTGTTGTGTCATGAACACAGGCAGAGCATCAGAAAAATTCATGTGTGGCAACTGAATGAAAGTGCATTCAAACTTTACATATTTCATGAAAACTCTCCTTTCATTTAATAAATAAACTAAAAAAAAAAACAACAAAAAAAACAAAACCCAAACAAACAGATAACAGTCAAGACAGTGCCAATCTAGCTTTCAGTTTGTTGAGGCAATCTGAGGTCATTTAAAGCATCTCCCCACACATGTTGGATTGGTTTGATGGATATCTTTTATAATAAAGCTTCCACAACAGTGTAATAAGGTTGAGATCCGGAGACTGTGCTTTATTTTTTATTGTGATTTATGATCACACTCTTGATGTCACCCAAATGAGGATGGTTTCCCCTTTTCAGTCTGGTTCCTCTCAAAGTTTCTTCCTCATAACATCTAAGGGTGTTTTTGCTTTACCACAGTCTTCACGGCTGCTCATCAGGGATAAACACACACCATTCACCTTCACTGTTGATTTCTGTAAAGCTGCTTTGAGACAATGTCTGTTGTGAAAAGCGCAATAGAAATAAACTTGACTTGACTTGACTGTGCAGGTTAATGACAGATATAATACCACTCGCTGCCTTTTCTCTAAGGAACAGCGTTTAGAGCCGTGTTTTTGTATCATTGTCCTGTTACAAAATCCTCCCTGTACATCACAGGAGTTCTAGGGTAAAGGGTAAAGGTTAGAGTAAGGGTTAGGGTAAGGATTAGGGTTAGGTATTGGGATAGGGTTAGGTTAAGGTTTAGAGTTAGGTTTAAAGTAAGGGTAAGTGTTAGGGTTAGGGTTAGGGTTAGGGTTAGAGTTAGGGTAAGGGATTAGGGTTTAGGGTTAGGGTTAGGTTTAGGGTTAAGGTAGGGGTAAGGGTTAGGGTAAGGGTTAAGGTAACAGTTAGAATTAGGGTAAGGGTTAGGGTAAGGGTTAGGGTAAGGGTTAGGGTTAGGGTTAGGGTTAGGGTAAGGGTTAGGTTTAGGGTAAGGGTAAGGTTTAGGGTTTGGGTAAGGTTTAGGTTTAGGGTAAGGGTTAGGGTAAGGGATTAGGGTTTAGGGTTAGGGTTAAGGTAGGGGTAAGGGTTAGGGTAAGGGTTAAGGTAACAGTTAGAATTAGGGTAAGGGTTAGGGTAAGGGTTAGGGTTAGGGTTAGGGTTAGGGTTAGGGTAAGGGTTAGGGTTAGGGTAAGGGTAAGGTTTAGGGTTTGGGTAAGGTTTAGGTTTAGGGTAAGGGTTAGGGTAAGGGATTAGGGTTTAGGGTTAGGGTTAGGTTTAGGGTTAAGGTAGGGGTAAGGGTTAGGGTAAGGGTTAAGGTAACAGTTAGAATTAGGGTAAGGGTTAGGGTAAGGGTTAGGGTTAGGGTTAGGGTTAGGGTAAGGGTTAGGGTTAGGGTAAGGGTTAGGTTTAGGGTAAGGGTAAGGTTTAGGGTTTGGGTAAGGTTTAGGTTTAGGGTAAGGGTTAGGGTAAGGGATTAGGGTTTAGGGTTAGGGTTAGGGTTAGGGTTAAGGTAGGGGTAAGGGTTAGGGTAAGGGTTAAGGTAACAGTTAGAATTAGGGTAAGGGTTAGGGTAAGGGTTAGGGTTAGGGTAACGGTTAGAATTGGGGTAAGGGTAAGAGTTAGGGTTAGGGTTGGGGTTAGGGTAATAAATATGAACTCTGTGGTGTAAAGAAACTATGTATCATCAAGGTCATGGTACACCAGTGGCACCCAATAAATCATAAGTTTGTTTAGCAGTCACTTCTTGTTTATTTTTTGTACTTATCGTATTTGTTCACATTTCAGGAAATTACAGAATTCTGAGATTTGTTCGAACAGGTTTTAACATGCTTCTTCCGAATCACACAACTTAGTCTTGCACCTTAGCTTCACATCCCAACATTGACTTTCCAATCAGGCATTCTGCCAACTAACATGGAGACTGACACTGCTGTTGACTCATGAATGTGTGCAGTTGTGGGAATTAGCTGCTTAACACTGTACTCCTGGGGCCACATGCCAAATGTCCTCAGTGTGGACAGAGAGCATTTGACATTACAGCTAACCTGTAGAGAGATGGAATATCTGATGAGAAGCTCCTGAAAGGTCTTGTCTAGAGAATAGCTGCCTCCATCATTTGCTGCATCATTTTATTACACTAAAGCAAGATTCTCTAAGTGTTAAAAAAAACTCTTTTTCAGTTGTTTAGACTTTTAGCATTTGAAATATGAAGCCTGACGTGAAATGTAAATAACGAAAAGCGTGTTCTGATTTAGATTTTCTTTATATTTTGTACATGCACATGTATTCACATGTTTGGGAAATATTTCGTAACCAATCCAGTGAATGGTATATTCTTGAAAGATGGGGGGAAATGAGATCATCTGGTGAATATGTGTAGAACATAAAAGCACAGAAAACTCCACACTGACAGATCCAAGCTCAGGATTAAATCCTGGAGCTGAGACCCACCGCACCATCTGAAATGATTATACATCCAAATAGTTTTCATTACATGCATAAATCTGATTTTGAAATAAAATAATTTGCTGAAAATACCAGTATTTATGGACGGATGGTGTTGTTATATTATATTGTTAATTGCATGCCGTTGCTGCTGAGGCTTTGGATACAATAAAAAAAATTACCATTAAAGACTAAACATTTTGAGCCATTTGTTACTGGTAAATTGCTCAGCACTTCAATGTAAAGACAAATGACATTTTAAATGTGCTTTAATGTCTGTCATCAAAAAGTTACTGCTGTATTAGTGGGGTGGCATGTTGTCTCTCCTATTGCTGTTTTGTTTTGATGTCTCATCTCAATCGGGTTAGGGTTAGGGTTAGGGTTAGGGTTAGGGTGGTAAATCAATACCACAGGGTTCACCCCCAAAGGACTTTTATTTTTTTTTACATCAGCAGCATAAGAACACATGAATGAAACAGCATGTAGTTGTGTCAAAACTCTGTAACTGTGTGTGTGTGTGTGTGTGTGTGTGTGTGTGTGTGTGTGTGTGTGTGTGTGTGTGTGTGTGTGTGTGTGTGTGTGTGTGTATGTCTTGCAGCACACTGCAGTTTCTCTCCACACAGATCTGGTTCTTTCTGCTGCCAAGCTGCTGTTCTGTTTAAAGCAACAAAACCCCCAAACCCTTCGAACCCTGGTGTTTTAAACCTAATCAAGTACAGTGATGATGAGCTTCTCACCAGCTGCTTCTTCTCCTGGAGCCACAGTCTCACTGTTTACTATGTCAGATCCTAATGATCAGGATTACAGCTAACCCAATTAATGACTACTTTCCCAGCAGATCTGTTTTGGTTACTACCAAACAAACTTGACATAAACGTCATTATTACAAACTCACGTCAGCAGAAACCACGTCTGACTGTGACACTCGTTTTCTAGAAAGCTTGTTGAAGAAACAATCCTTTATACTTTATTAATAATACTTTATTTTTACACTTGTCAAGAAAAACAATCAGTGATTTGGTGTTTTTACACGTTTTTTTTTATTTTATCACAACCTAATTAGTGTGGGGACAGTAAACTTTAATATTCAGGGATCATCAGATGCCAGTCTCCCAGTACACACACACTCGCGTGCGCATACACACACACACACACACACACACACACACACACACACGTGCACGTGCACGCGCACACACACACACACACACACACACACACACACACACACACGTGCGCGCACACACACACACACACACACACACACACACACACACACACACGTGCTCGTGCACGCGCACACACACACACACACGTGCACGCACACACACACACACACACACACACACACACACGTGCGTGCATGCGTACGCACGCACGCACACACACGCGCGCGCGCGTGCACGCGCATGCACACAGCATTGGAAATGAAAACTCTTTTAAATATAGTTAATTGTATATAGGTTCCATTTTATCATTCTTTGCATAAATAGAAAAGTACAATAATCGTTTATACATTTGCACAGGGAGAACGCAGAGAGTAAACCAGTAATAAAAGCACAATACAAGCAACAAAGAAAAAAAGAAGTTGTGGAAGAGACATAAAAGAGAAAACAGAGGATTGAATCCAGGATCCGGTTTGACATGACTATATTTATATGATGTATTTGAAGTAAACAGACAGTTTTTTTGTGCTACAGTATATCTGAATGTAGTTTTCTGTTCATCATTGATGTATACAGGAATAGAGGAGATGGAAAGACAGATGGTTCTAAACTGTTTCTGTGCCTATTTTTAATCCAAGCAATATAATTGAAACATAATTGAATTATAAATCGATAACATCGAGTAAACAAAAGACCAAGACATAATAATGCAGTGCACGTGACATAGCTGGACTGCCCAATGTGAACTGAATCAGATTTGACTTGTTGGATTTGTTTCTTTCCCCAAAGATCCCTGTAACACCACTGACACCAGCAGGTCTCATATGCTGTAAATGTCATACTGTCGCTTCCCTCAGGTCATCACTGCTAAATGTCACATTGTCTAACCTCAGTGTCATTCACATGAACATGGTTTAATTCCACTCTTCTCACAAACACAAAAAGCCCAATATCTAATCATCTAAACGGTACGCTTTCTGCAACCATGACACACGTATGTGTAAAAGCAGAACACGTTTGATCCTATTTGTGTTTTTATTATTGCTGTAGAGGAATAATAAGACAAGATCATCTAAGATTCTTCAAATCACTCAGTCTGCTTATAGACATATGGAGCTGCCACTGTTAATCATTTCAGAAAAAAAGGTAAAAGACTCGGGAAGTTTAATCCCGTTGCAATCAATGGAGATCAATTTTGCAAAATGCAAAAAATGTACACAAAAAAAATTACAAAATATCTGATCACATTAAAGAGCAAGAAATAAGGCAGTTGATATCAAGCCAGGCATTACAGCATTACATCTGTTACTACACACATTTTACAACTTGTCTGTAACTAAATGCATTCCATAAACATTCCAAATGCTTTATACATCCTCAGGCTTCAGCAGGTAAATAAATACCATGAAATGTATTAAAAGCCTCACTTTATCTCCTACTCTCTTCAGTCTACACTCCTTATATGTACCTGTAAATCCACTTGTTACACATTTTATACATTTTACATTAGAAAAATATACCTATAGGAGTTTATACAACTGTATCTCATATGGCTTTAGCATAATAACATGCATGAAACTACTGTATATCGAGCCTGAAGTTGAAACTACCTGAGGGTTTTTATAATGTTTCTCTATTGTTTCCTTTCTTGCAAGATGCATCAGATACACACCAAAGACCTTTTGTCTACTCTGGTACAAGAAAAAAGGATGCAGTTCCCACCATGCCATGCTGCACAATTTCAGGACACCCGAAAGCTATTTACAGCATCATAGTGATGCATTATTGATACTGTGTTCTGAGTGAAATCGCTACAACTGCAACACTGAGCTTGATGGAACCTGGTTACATTTGCTATAAATACAGATGTTAAAAAGGTAAAGCTGACAAACAGTTTAAATACTGGACAGAGAATGAAGGAAATTATTCGATACTTGGAAGGCAAATGGGGTTCCCATTATCTGCTCTTAATGCCCTTAATAGAAGCAGAGAAAATGTGTTCCTGTGATGCATCTTCTGTTCACCATCTACCAATTCCAGGGATTTTCAATGTGCGGTCTTAAAGAAATCCACCTGCTGCATGCATTTCATTCTACATTTTTGGATAAATGTTCTTGGGCTTTATCACTAACCCTTCATCTATGTATTTTCTCATGTTAAACTATATTTCCAGTATCCCATCCACATCTGGAAACATCTGAATCTCTGATAATTCATTTAAAATCATTTCCCTCAGCTTTGAGATTTTTGCCACTAATCCACTATTGTAAAATTCTTGAAGGTCAGAAGATGAAAAGGAACAACTGCACATTATATTTCTGGGTTTGAGAATCAATAATACGTTTTCATCCTGTAAATGAGTTTTTGCAGTAATAAATGTAGATTTTAATTGGAAGTTATCTCAGCAAATGTGTGACTGTAGGACTGCATGGCTGTTAATAAATCTCTGTTTTCTACATGTTAACTCGTTTTACTTGCCTTATGTTCACTTCTCAGAAAAACACGTGAAAGTTAGACGTGAACAGTCACCAACAACAAGCAATCCAAATTTTCAGATTTTAATATTTCAGGTTAACATGTAGAAATGTAGTTTGTATTCTGTAGGCATTACGCCTGTGTGCTCATGTGACGAACATGTAAGCAGGGATTAAGAGCGTCACTGTTTTGCATGCTGGTTTGCAGAGAGCTGACACTTCATCACTTTGGGTTTAATACTGATAAGTTACTCATGACTGTGGAACCTTTAGTTCCTTATGTAGTATTGGAAGGTTTTAATGCTTATTTATTTTAGACCCTGTAGAGGAGTCAAATATCCCCAAAATGATTTTTACTTGAATTTAGGTTTCATAAAAAGAAGAAACAACATATATGAGGTTCCTGGTAATAAAAGCAAACACATTTCAGTAAAAAGCTCTTCTTCAGAAAACACACACTAGCAGAGAGGACTAAGTCAATTCGACCAGGGTATTCTTTGGCGTCACCCAAACCTCTTAGCATGAGAAACATCTGCTTTGGCGCTAAATTAAAATTTAGATGCAATAAACAGTCCATCTTTCTTTCAGAAATAAAGTTGTGGATCTGCTTATTAACTTTCCTGAGCACATTACAGACTCCAGGAATGCATAAAAAATCCTGGGCATAATGTTTTAATGCTCAGAATAATGTTTCAGTTGCACAAATGTTACATAAATTTTCATACTGATGGACAATAAACTCATCATCTGATTTCACAGCTCATTAATGCTCATAAAGCACTGAGGACATTTTTGGATCCTGATCTGGATTCTGAATAAATATTGCTACCTGCATCCTAGTTTTAAGGTTCAGATAAGGTTCTTACTTAATAAATCACATTTAATATAGTTTTTCTTTTTAATGTGTTCATTATTTAAGGTCTAGAAATCAAGGTCATTTATAGCAAAGTTTGTGAAACCTCCAAACCAAGAGCTGTAAATAATGTTAGAGTCAGGATCCTGTCAGCTGAGGACTAATGACATTCACTGCTTTATTCTCTGGAACATACAGTATTACAACACCACTGCAATGTTCCAAAGAAACTGGAATTTTACAATTAAGATCATAAGTTTACATACACCATAGACCGAGGCTAAAGATATTTATTCTTAAAGGTAATTATCAAAAAAATGTATCTGAGATTACAGCCCTGGACTACGATTCCCATCAGCCACTGCACCCTCACATGACTGTCACATGTCCCCGATTATTCACACCCGAATCACATTGTCTTGTAATTAATGCTTGTATATAAGTTGTTTGTCCTGCGATGATTTTTGCAGTAGTTTTGCTCAGGTTCAGTGACTTTTCTTTGTATGTTGAACAGGATCTTGCGATGTTGATAATATGAATAATTCTCTGTTAATTTTCCATACTTTTAATTGATTAGCTTTTATGCAATTTAATTGTTATTAAAATTGAAAGGCACAAAAATAGTAACAGCACTATCTATAGTAAATAATGAAACAATGGTTCTATTCCTATTGTCTGGTTATTGTCTGGTTATTGTCTGGTTATTGTCTGGTTATTGTCTGGTTATTGTCTGGTGCTGGTACTATTTCTGCACCACTTTCTTTATCAGCATGATCAACAAATCACTCACAATATACACTGCCACTATTTCAGTCAGCTCTTTCCCTTGGGTGCTCTTCTTGTAATATTAAACAGCTTTAGGAAATGTTGACACGAGCATTTCCTTCGACTACAGGACATGCGTGTTATTTTAAAACTTTATTCAACAGAAGCTAAAGAAACACCTCTCTATCTTGGAATTTCTACTTATCAACATGCAGTAATGTTCTCAGCTCCATCAACCCAAAACAACTGCACAAAAACATGCAGATATATTTCCTCATTTCACTCACCACCTTTATCTGGCCAATTTGTTAAAGACAAACATTATACATTTTTCCACATAGTCGATCGAAATTGCAAAAGTAGAAATTAAATTCATTCCGATCAGTAAATTGCCCTTAATGCAGCAACAGTAGCGCATAATGTAGAAAATGTTTATCAAGCTGAAAAAGCAGAGTTTTTCTGTTGTTTTGGATTAAAATTGAGATTTTTAATTGCAAAATATTAAGTTATATGTAAACCTCTGATACAATGGAAATCTGATGTAATAAAAAATACTTCTGTCTTTTAGCAATTATTGTGAAATGACCTTATGATACAAATCAAAAACTGACAGAATATTACACAGGAAATGTATTATAATTAATGGAATAGTGGGAAAAAATACCTTCTATATATTATATATTATATACTGCATCAACAAATTGTGTCAAATCCAAACTTTTGGGCAACGCGATATGGGGTGGAGGTGAAGAAGCGTTTAATTGAGTTTATAAAGGGATCAATAATCCAAAAGATAACATAAGGGTATTCGCTATACAAATATCAGTATCTTCAGCAATAAAATGATCTCAAACATAAAAGTTGTCCTATTACTGCTTTAGTCCTTTTAAACTGCTGCTATATGATCACAAGAAAAGTGTTCCTGACCAAAATACCATCTAACCTCAAATCCAATCACCCGTACCTCTTTTTTGTGATTATTGCCAAAAGGTTTTACTAATAAGAATATTTAATGTAAGTAATGTAAGTTTCCATCAATTATCTTGTTTTTTAAATGCTCAATAATGACATGGAACTTTTAAAAGACTACAGGTTATTGTTATATACAAGTGTTCTTATTTATTCTTATTATGACTGAAGTTAAAAGGGTTAATTTTTATAGAGTTACAGTAGATCATTTCAAAAAGGGTCACAGGTTTTTCACACAATTGCATGAACATCATTTCTGATATGTATGTATTACATTTGAATATTTCATAAGATTATTTGCAATAATAATAATCCTATAAGAAAGAGATGCATAGCTGAAATATAGGCATGTGCAAGATATTTGATGATGTTCTGTGAGTTAATCCTGTCAAATAGACACGTTCTATATTAATCATAGACCCTTTTTCAAAAATGAATATTCCTCAGATTGGGTATTGTCTGTATAGCAATGTTGTACTATGCATTTCCAATATTTTAACTAAAATAAAGCTAGAAAATACTGTATGTACTTAACTACAAATGCTTTGACCTTTAGTACTGTACGCCTCTACAAAAGCTCAGGAAGATCATTATGCAGCTTTTGCACTTTATCAAATCACATGGGGTTTCTCACTCCACTTTAAAATAAATCCATCACCTTTTCAGTTGTAGCCTAATTCCAGTGGGGTATCATATGAACCCTGGCTCAAATAGATATCTAAAATACATCATGCAGATCATGCTGTTTTACTGTGTACAAGGCAAATTCATACTGTAGTCAAAACAAAATCCATCACATCAAGGCTTTGACTAAAGGAAAGCTTTCCTGTTAGTATTACTCTCGATCCATATGACATGTTTACCTTAAGTCACTTGTCTCTGCCAGTCTGTTGTTCATGATGCCTAAAGCTCCAACTCCACCAGAGAAACCATTGTGTCTTGAGCTTCCACAAACTGTTCTGGGATATCCATTTGCAGTCTCTGAAAGCTGTTTCTGCATGATGGCCAGCGATATCTTGTTTGAGCCTGCCAAGTCCCGCATGGAGATCATCTCACCAGAAAGCCTTCTTGCCTCCCGATCATTGTCACAAGGTCCCTCAGAGTCATACGGGTGTCCGAAATGGCCCTGTCTGAGGCGTGAACCAGGGCGGATGGCATTGCGGCGCCCCAGGAAAGCGCTGGCCTTGTTGCAGCGCTGGCAGCATAGACAACTCATTTTACTCAGCATCCAGTTGAGGACCTGCTTGATAACAATTGAAATCACATTGAAGAGTGAGTAGATGCAGCACACTCCGGTCAGGATTAAAAGGAAGTTGGCCATCCGGTACAGGCCCTGGTAGCTGTAGGATTTGTTCTGGCTGCTCACCAGGTCTCCAAAACCAATAGTGCTGAAGGTGACGAAGCAGAAGTAAAGGGAGTCGAGGTACGCCCAGCCTTCAATGGGGCTGTACATGGCTGAGGCACAACAGGAGATGATGATAGCTGACAGGCCCAGGATCAGCATCACATGGTAGACAGAGGGCTTCCAACCTGGAAGAGTGCTGGCTGCAAAGTCCTGGCAAATTCCAGGTGGGAGCAGGCCACTGGTACGCAAGCGATGTAGCCGAAAAGCTTTCATCACAACAGCTAAGAGAGTAATGATACGTTCTAGAAAAAGATTAAAGAACAGAATAGTGGCTGCACATCCAAGGAGACCATAGAAGATCAGAAACACTTTGCCAGCTACGGTCACTGGGGTTGTCATCCCATAGCCTAGAGGAAAGAGATAGTAAAGCAGAGATTCAGAAAAATAACTGTTCTACATACAGTAATGATTTAGTGACAGAATATCTTTCCTCCGCCTACGGCCAATGCTTTATACACACTTCATAGCAATGCATTCTTTTATTTGTATTATTTTTATTTGGAATAAATTGTGCTATAACTTTTAAAGAGAAGCAGAAATGTACTAGATCTTTTTATTTTTTTAATGTTACATGATTAAGAATTAACATAGTGATTATGAACAAAGGAAAACAATATTTACACTAATAAATGCCTTTTAAAAAAAATGCTATTAAAAGAATTATGTATCTGTATTCAACAGAGTGAAGATGAGCAGATGCTAACCATGAAAATTTGGAAAAAAAATGAGTAAGTATAAGAAATGTTTTTAGCGCAAATGACAGAGAAAAAAGAACTAAAGCACAACCAGTAAAGGAACTGAGCTTGACTTTGCCTTTAAATACTTTCAGCATCAGTACTGAAAACAGAGATTAAATCTACATGAATAGATTTGAAACTGTGTTTGTTACAGATGTGAGCTCTTACTAGTGACGCTCTCTGACTGTCCAATCAAAAGATGTGAAAATGCCCACGTTATTGGACCCCTGCTAGAGGGCCCCAGTGTGGCCAACTCACAGTCTGAGTGGTTAAAGCAACAGCCTGAATCTGATTGGATAGAAACTCTAACCGAAACTTACACTCCAGGAAGCAGCTCAAGCAAGAGAAATGCTATAAAAATGAAGAGAATATTCTATTGGGTAAACTTTAATACATATTCATGAAAAATTATATTAAACTGTATGTCCGTGATTCTGGTAGTGTTTCGGAGAGCAGAGAAGGTCTTTCTGGCCCTGACAGCTCACCACTCCTTTTTTTAACATTATTTAACTACATTGATTTGGGAGGCTAATAGAGTTTAGTAAAAAGTGGTCAGAAATACGTTTCCCAAAAAAGCAGAGCTGGAACATACTGCATACCTGCAAGTATTAAAGGAGGTTAACATGCACAGGTGCATTTGGAATGTAATTTAATCACTGATTTAAACACCAATGCTCACATCTATTCTATTATCAGTATATTATAAATTCTATATTATTATGTATCATTTCATTCTGATTTTTATCCTATTGATGATGTAATAATGATGTAATAACAGAGCATCACTGAAACAGACAAAAAGATAATATTGCAAAAACAGCCAGATGTTGGAGACACGTCAGTCTATGGATTCACCTGATAAAACTGATGTTGCTTGAACCTACAGAACTGAGCTCATCAGATCTACCCCACAGGAAGTGTATTTTTGCGTCCCACAGCTGGTGGTGAGGAAGCACTCGGATTCAATAATGATCCAAAATAATCCTTTATAAAACACTGGTTGATCACACTGATTTATTTTCTTTGAAAGCTTGCGGTTGATATGAGTTGTCCCTGTACACGACCAAAACGACCTTGCGGTAGTTTGTTATTAATCAATGGCCCTTATTTTTAAATCTCAAAGTCTGCCAAGAGTGTTAAGTGTCTGTCCCTCAGGATGCTCTCAGTTTCCACAAACTCTAATTCTGTGAGCTATTTGCTATTTGTGTTTTTTTTTCAGAGACGTTAAATTGAACTTCAATGTCAGGAGGAACTTGAGAAAGAAAAGCTGTGAACTTTATGTCAGACCTTCAGGTCTCTTATCTGCCATTTTAATATGAATTATTATTATTTTTGTTATATTTTGGGTGGGCTTAATAAAATGAGGAGCGTTGAGTTTAACACATCTACTTTAGAGCAACTTGATATGGCCGTCTTCCTGTCCTTATGTGAGGTGAAATCTTAAACAATCAGTATTTATATCTGTTTTTGACCATTCTAACATGATGCATTGCTAAAAGTGAGGTGGGACCATAACCACATTAGAAGAATATTTTGCAGACTGACACATGTTGTGTGCAAAAGGAAAATCACTGTCAGTGTGAGACACTTAATGGTTCCTAGTTTGTATTTCTGCTTCTTGAGCTATAATTAGGAATCTTGTCAATCATGCACAAGCTGACAGAGATGCAAGCAGACAGCAGACACAATGCACATAATCTATTAGCTCATAAGGTGATACCGATATGTCATGGTTTTACATTTGGTGTACCCGTGTTAGCTGTAATGACTTACATTCTTACTAGATGTCCAGGAAATGTGTTCGAGAGTGAGCAGTGCTGCTAATATGAGGTAGTACAGTATGTGCACATACACATCACATGATTTCATGTACCAATGTTGTCTCTGATGCCTACAGCAGAAACTGCTATATGTGACTCATATTACTTTTAAATCACAAAGAAATATTTTAATCTAAAACAATCAGGATTTGGAGATTTCCCCCTTTCAGATTTGATTCACTTGGCAGGTAACACAGACGTTCTTTATTACTTCTCTATAGAGCATATGGTGTTTTAGATTGCTTTCTTTTGTGGAATAGAACCAAGACAGCAGCTCTTACTAACAAAGCCATCAACTGTTCTGTCCACTACAGGGTTTTAAAGGCACTTGACAAAGACACTTAAAATCCTGATACATGGTTCAAATGCATTATTTACACTGCAGCTTTTCTGGTTCTCTTTATGGCTCCCTACAAGTGCAAGATAACAGCAAAGGTTCATAAATATTGTACTGACATTAATTGTTTTTAAATATAACAATGGCGAATTAATATGAGAAAAATAATTCACTGGTTCAGTAAAACAACCTGTGATTAGAATGATATTAATGCTCTCTAATGTTCTCTATTATATTAATGTATCGAAATATGCAGCAATGTGTACATTTATATATTTATTTATTAACATGTTTAGTTGAAATCAATGTTTAGTTTGAAATCGATGATCTGTTTTCAGTTTTAATTGTATTTGTCAGCTGTTAGGTTTAGGCTTAATATTATAAAGTATACATATTTTTAACTCTCTTCAGTCTGAAAGAGCAACACAAGATTTATTAATAAAAAACACACAAGAATTGAATTAAATTCTCTTCAATGTTATTTGTATAAATCCTTTTATAATGGACAGCATGGATTAGTTTGTATAGGTTTGTCTGTAATGAGTAAGTCAGTGGTGACTGTGGTCAAGTAAAATCTCACTGAGATGGCCTGAGGAAGAAACCTTGAGAGGAACCAGACTCAGAAGGAAAACTCATCCTCATCTGGGAGTCAGCAAATGTCCATTCATTACACTTCTATCATTGTTGAGGTGAACTGTTCAGTGATAAACATTTCAATTAACTGTTCATGGCAATTGCAGCCCAAATCCATTTAACAACCTGAACATTTGCTCATAGCCTCGAGGCTGAATCTTGATTTAAATTGCCAGCTGTTTTTTCAGAGAAATAAGTGACATGATATATTTATATATTCATCTCAAAGACAGTCAAACAGTCAATCAGCAGAAAAGGTGACCGTTGTGCTTGTAAGTATGTCAACTCTTTAGAATTGTTAATTTTAACTAATTAAACAAATGAGAAATAAATATTATACTTGCAAATGTATTTCTTAAGAAAATTCATCCATCTTTACATGTTTCTGAATAGCACAAGTATGTAACTTCAATTCAATGTATTTAAATTTTTATTGCACTTTTAACAATAAACATTGTCTCAAAGCAGCTTTACACAGATAAAGTAGTGATAAAGTAGTGAGTAAAATTGTTCTTTATAAGTGTAAGTTTGTCCCTGATGAGTGATCAGTGGCACCATTCTGGACCTGTCTAATTCATCCTGATACTCTTCTTCTGAATGAAGTTCTCTTCAGTTAAAGACCACTGGCTGCACGTACGGACGGGTCCACAAGAACAGCAGCTTACAGAGATCCATATTACTGTGTTACCGTGAACATTTATACTCAAGAACCATGAAAACAGGTTTGGAATGTAATTAATATGAACCGTTTTATACAATGGCTAAGGGCTGCAAACGCTCTAAACAGTTGTGATTTCAAGTGAACATTTGAGAAACTCAACAATGATGGAACTGTAATGAATGTCTGGTTCCTTGCCATAGCCTCCAATGGCTCACTCATTAGGAATAAACTCATAGGGACTAATTCATACTAGGATTATATTCGTAACCCTATTTGTGTAAATGTCCATGTACAAGCCCTTTTTAAATAAAATTTAACTGAATTGTTTGTAGTCAATAGTTTGATGAATTTGAGTCACTACTGTATGTTAAATTCTTGAAGGTGGGACTGTGAGCAGGATTGCGGGTTTAACACCGAGATATTGCTGATTGGGAATAAGTCGTTGTCTGAAAATGAAACTGCTGCCACATTTATGACCCTACCATAGAAATATTTTTGTGAAGAAAACAGAATACACGTTCTGTCACCCTTTTGGTTATTTCTAAGTCTCAAATACTTTTGTACTGTATACTAAATTTAGTAAAATACACTATTTGGCCAAAGGTATGTGTACACCTGACCCATTTCTCTCGTGGCTGAATAAGCAGATCGTCCCACAGTTATGGGGGTGCTTAAAGGTCTATATTTGTCAAAAAGGCTAAACAGATGGTTAACACTCTGTTTTTAAATTGTAAAGGGCAGGAGAGGGACAGGGCTGATCTGAAATTTCTTTAGGAGAATGACAATCAATTCTCATAGCTGGCTATTATTCAGATTTATAAACTAAAGTGGTTTGGGGTCATGGTTTTTGAGAACACCAAATGGAGGTCCTGCATTTATGTAGCTATCCAGCATTATATGTACATGGGGGTGTAAAATTTAAGACCACAGTGATAACCTGGTCCAGGGGGCAGAGAGGGGGCAGAGATTGGGCAAAGAGGGGGCAGAGATTGGGCAAAGAGGGGGCAGAGAGGGGGCAGAGATTGGGCAGAGAGGGGGCAGAGAGGGGGCAGAGAGGGGGCAGGAAACACTGATGATTCTAACCTTAATCTTATTAGCACTAGTTGAGTGCGGGCAGAAGAGTGAGAGTGTGTATATTAAAGCTTGCCAGAGTTTGCAAGATATACACACACATATACACACAGATACACACATATACACACAGATACACACATGTGCACATGTGAAGGAATGTAGCTGGTGAACTTACTGCAAACTTCCAAACATTGGGACAATTAACATAAAAGAATTTGCAGAAAGCCACTTTTAGCTGTTTAACAGGGGAACTTGACTGTCGGAGTTTTCAGTCATATAAAGTGCTCATATTTTACAAACAAAAAGCTCCAAATTTGATATCACGTTCGCCTGTGACTAATAGTGTCTAATCTGGTAGTTATTAATATGCAATGTGCGGAATACTAGCGGAATCATGTCAAGCGCAAGAGTCCAGTTATTCAACAATGAACCTGCCTAAAATACTTGTTTAAAATCAACAGAGTAAAATATTAATACATTTATTCTGTTTTTATATCAAACTATTTTCTTTTTATCTTATTTACTTTACCATTTCTGTAATTTGAGTTCCAATTTACTTGCCAAGTGGCAGGGAGTCTTCAGGGTCAGGTGGAAGGTGGTGGTGATGACTATAGTAACGTTAATGGAGAAAAGTAGGGTGACAGATATGCATAAATCTCTCTGTAATAAAAAACAGTGATTCCTGTGGATTCTGTGTCATTCCAGTAAGAGGAGTTTGGATTGGAAGTGAATTAAAAATGGTTAATGAAATCCACACTGTGAAGACCACCTCTCACTTTTCAACAAGGATACCAAGTTAAAAAACAGATTTTCCTGCATACTTCTCACATATTACCTCTCACCAGTTAGACAGTTGGTCCAGGTTGGGTTCTGCTTATGAACAGAGTGAGACTCTGGGTAGAGAAGAAACTACACCTGTTGGGGATTTTGCTAAAGAGTAAATTAACTTATTGGCCTTTATGGAAAACTATTTTTAATTAAATGAGAAGATTTCTAATTAGGTTCACATTTTCTGCCTTAGATTGTTGTTGTTTGCTATGAGGACATTTCTAGGTTCCTACAATGACAGTACTGCAGTATTAGTGGCGTATTTGCACGCTCTGTGACTCACTAATGACAATGTTATATTACTTTATGACAAATATGTTTCATTTTGAAACATCAGTGCTATTTCCTGAGCCGCCATTCTTCCTATATAATCACTCTCTTTGAGAGCTCCTGGGTTGTTATTTGTTAAACTCAGATGGCTTTAGAAATGTCACACTTAAAAAGGGAAGGGAACCTCCCCTGCCCGAGGGGGTGCTCAGTCACATAAAAGACATGCGTTCCAAAACCAGAGCATGGTCCATACACAAGAACTGAATGATGCCGAGCAGGGGTGACAGAAATTACACACACACACACACACACACACACACACACACACACACACACACACACACACACACACACACACACACACACACACACACACAGATAACATAACATGCAGCAATCACAGAAAGACAATGAATGGAAAGAGAGGAAATTCATGTAAGGCCAACAGCTGAAAAGCACAACAGTAAGAACAGTTTTTGGGAGCAGCCGAAAGTAAATTAATTACACACAACTGATGGAACTCTGTTGTTTTATAATACTGGCAATATTTAAGTAATTATTGCATATTAAAAAAAAATTCAAGAACACTATCCTAATAACTTCTTGATTCGGCTGCTCCCATTAGGGGTCTCCACAGCGGATCATCCGTCTCCATACCCCCCTGTCCTCTACATCTGCCTCTTTCACACCAACTACCTGCATGTCTTCCCTCACCACATCCATAAACCTCCTCCTTGATCTTTCTTTTTTCCTCCTTCCTGGTGTCTCCATCCTCAGCATTCTCCTCTGCACATGTCCAAACCATCTCAATCTCACCTCCCTCACCTTGTATCCAAAACGTCCTACATGCTCTGTCCCTCTAATAAACTCATTTCTAATCCTGTCCATCGTCATCACTCCCAACAAACATCTCAACATCTTCAGCTCTGCTACCTCCAGCTCCACCTCCTGTCTTCTACTCAATGCCACTGTCTCTAATCCATACAACATCTCAGGTCTCACCACAGTCCTATAAACTTTCCCTTTCACTCTCACAGATACTCTTCTATTACAAATCACTCCTGCTATCACTCTTCTCCACCCACTCCACCCTGCCTGCACTCTTTTCTTTCCTTTTCTAACACACTCTCCATTACTTTGCACTGTTGACCCCAGGTACCTGAACTCCTCCACCTTCTCCACCTCTTCTCCCTGCAACTGCACCCTTCCACTGCCCTCCCTCTCATTCACACACATGTACTCTGTCTTACTCCTACTGACTTTCATTCCCCTTCTCTCCAGCACGTATCTCCACCTCTCCAGGATCTTCTTATTAATACATTCATTGATAAATAAATATTTATTATATCAAATTGTTTACTTTTCACCCCATTCCCTCCTCGTGCCTTTTTACATGTTACTTAATAATATATTTTATAATATTTATAATAATTCTCAGCTGAATTATTTCGTTTTTAGTGTTTAAAGCTCAGAATTCCTTTTATTCACTTTTTCTTATTTTGTTGTTGTTATTGATTTCTGTTCGATTGACCTTTTACATTATGCCACTTACTGACAATTAACTGTGACGTGCACACACTTTCCATGTTGCAAAGCGGAGCTGTGCAAAACCAGGGTTTTAATGACAGAATGGAGTACAGTCAAATAAGCACTAACACAACCAGAACAGAAACCCGGAGCGAAGCGGCAAAAGCAAAAGGGCTGAAACGATAGTAGCGTGTCGATAGAGCAAGCAAACTGGCAGCAGAACGGGAAATCGTAGAGCTGACAGTTTGAGTCCATAAGGGCAATAACGGACGGTGTTGGTGGGAAGCGAAGCTGCTTATATGGGAGGGAGTCTGATAGAAGTCAGGTGCGCCGAGTTAGTAATCAGGCGAGAAGCTCCGTGTTGGCGGGGCATGTGCGGGCGGGAGTGCAGGGTGCTCCCTGACAGTTACAGGTGATTTAATTTTATTGACAGACACACGTGAAGACAAAGAAGATTAGTGTTGACTGTAGTTGTGACAGAAACATTAAGTTTGAAGGAAAGTTTCATCTTATAAAACAAATGTGATATTTTTAGAGCTTTGAAATATAATACTAAAAACAATATATTATATAAAAGTACAAAGATCAAAATGAGAACAAACAACCAGAGCAAAAAAAGCTAAGTATAAACACATAAAGTCTGAGACAGTAAACCTTCTAGAACAGACAATTCAATACCAGACCAGCAGCTCGGTGCAGAATTGTAAAAGTCTTTTTTTCTCCAATCCAAGTTTGTTTGAAACCTTTGCGCTTGAGATTATTTACCTGTTTATGACTCCTGTCATCTTATAACCTCTCTGAGAGCCCTGCATCACAGAAGGCTTTGCTTCACCATGTGGATCCAGCAGATGATTCTGTTATACACTATGCATCACCTCACAAAGCCAACTGCTTAAAAGTCATGTTTCAGGTAATGTCTGTGTTCATCAAGAAGTTAATCCAGACAACTACAGAGGAACACGGAGCACAGCAACAACCGCATCTGGGAATGCAAGGGAGCTTCTGCTAACAAGAACGTCCTGCAATACCACAAACCCTTAGTGTTGCATGATAAATAAGATGTTTATCTAGAGAAATGAAATTGCAGAATGTCATTCTGTTTGCCAGAGCTGCTTTACAATGAACAAGGATGTGAATTAAAGTACTACAAGTATTGCAGTAGTACTAAAAAACTAGACAAATCTCACTATTATCAGGCACTTTCTTTGGTTTAGTTTACTTTTATTTTTTGCCTTTTGTCTGACTTTTTGGTTTTGTTTATGCTCCTGATATTTGGATTATTGACCGGGCCGATTTCTTTGGAAATGTATTTCAATTGTGATTTGGAGTGTCTGCATATGTATTTGGTTCCATTACACACTAGTAAAAGAAGAGACTTCCTTTCATTGCACTTGAACATGTGCTGCAGAGAAATTATGACATTTGAGCAAAAGTATTTTAAATAGAGAAGAATGGTTGTGACAGATTGGGCAGCAGTCGAAGGCGGGGTATGCCTGCTTAGACTGCTGCCCCCGCGACCCGAATTACGGATAAGCGGGAGAAAATGGATGGAAAATGGATGGATGGATGGTTGTGACAGAGCACAGTTTATGACCAACTCAGGTCTCGAATGCTTTTGAAAGAGTGAGTCAGGGGCATTGATGAGTCTGTAACTGGGGATTTTAATTCCATGAGCCCCTTGTAGACCTGCTGTTACATCACCAACTCCAGTTCTATTTACAAAGTGACAATCAAATTATCTAATATTTTAACAAAATATAATCTTTTTTATATATTATTATTTAAAATTATTTTCTATCAGCAAAATTAGTAGTGCTAGGAATAATAAATAATGTTCTCAGGGGCATTTTTCATCTAGAAACTTAACTCACTGTGTTAGAGCGAGCAGTGTATGGTCCTCAACTTGGATATTCCCAAATGCATCTGTGTTCCGTTCTGACCCGGCTTCAAACACTTGTTAGCAAGTTTCTATCTGCGTTTTAAAGCAATATGTTGCAGCTGATAAATGAGCAGTGGCGCCAATGACCAAAGCAAAATGACAAAAAGAAGTGCTGAGAGTCAGAGATACAGCAGCCTGTGAAGCTGCTGCAGCAAAAGTACAACATCAGCAACGCAATATAACACAACTGAATGCTAGTGGATGCAGAGGGTATTCTTTGTGAATCATTAGAAATAGATAGCTATATGTAGTCATGTATTCCATGCATAACACTAATCGTGTTAAAAGAAAATAATTCTTTTTGGTTTTTATACCCCGAGGCTGGTAGTTTGTTCTTAAAACTGAAACCAGTCCTTAATTCTGCTCTTATAATCTTTACACATGCACAGTTTTTTTGTGATGTAAAAAAATCTAGATAAATCATGTTAGCTCTTTTTATATGATAAGCAACTGATACAATTCAAGTGAAAAACAATTAGAAATGTTTGGGTTTAATTGGCTGAGCTGTTTTTTGCACAACATGGATTTACACAGAATCTTCTAGTTTTGTCCCTTTGTCGATTTTTCCTGTTTCTGTATTTAAACCTTTGTTTTGAACTTTTCTACTATACACAGTAATTACACACACACACACACACACACACACACACATTCCTCCTGTTTTTCATTCCCATACATTACTGTTTCAGGCAAAAATGCCACTGAATAATGCCACTAAAGACTTCTCTACACTTACAGAGTAAATTGCGGACACACAAAAAATGACTGAAAGGCATCCTTCCTCCTTGGTGACCCGTCAAACATGTTCATGTTTTTTTCCACACTTGTTTTCTGGCACCAGCAGTGCAGCAGACTGTGAGCCTCAGGCTGTGTCCTGAACTTTATCAGCAGGGATATTTCCTAATACCACGTCACTGGCATGCCTGAAAGTGTGCGACATCACAGGCATATACTTTGCCATTGCAATGCTATAGATAAGTGGACAAGCTAAAAAAAAAAAAAAAAAAAAAGAAAAAAAAAAGAAACAAAGGTGAAATGCATGTAAAAAAAAAAAATTTAAGTGGGGGGTGAGGGACAATAAGAGTGAATATGTAGGGTCATAAGAGCAGCCATGTTTCCACTGCATTTATTAATATTATTATTATTATTATTATTATTATTATTATTATTATTACATACTTCCATATACACAACATACATGTGAGATATCCAATGGGTGATTGTTGTAGGAATCTTGGTAATAAAATGAGGTACAGAATTGACCTTAATAGGCATCTTAATCGCTAATAATGAAAAATTAATATATATATATATATATATATATATATATATATATATATATATATATATATATATATATATATATATATATATATATATATGAATCTATTATAAACTAACAAAGAAATGGAAAACCCCTTTGCATTAAGGAAATGTGGAACACAATGAGTAGCTGAACTGCTTTTCAGAACTCATGCAGCAGCACGGAACAACTCACCGATAGTTGACACAGCCGTTGCCACAAAGTAAAATGCCCCCGTAAAATCCCATCGTGGTCGGAGGGCATCTGCTCGAATCCCGGCGGCTGCAGCGCTTTCGTACTCACGCAGGAAGGATCTGAGCTCGTGCATGCTGATGTTGAAGGCGTCGCTGAAGTTGTGCAACGTGCGATTCCAGCGCGCGCGAGCTCGAACCTCCGACGGCCGCTCGATGGCTGAGAAAACCGCGGCGCCGCACAGAAGGTACCCGAGGATGAGCAGCGCCAGCAGCACGAAGCGTCCGTTGTCCTCGTTGATGTGCAGCGAGCGGCAGCCCGGGAGCCTCTGCCGCGGGGACATTGTGCACATTTCAGCACCACGAGCACGCGGGACACCGAGCAGCTCCACCCCGGGTCGCACAACCGCACGGGCCAGAACCGGTGCTCCTGCTTCCCATCCTCCTGTAATCCTCAGCACATCACGAAACGCGCAAAATAAGAAATAAAATTAAGTTTAGTGACATTTTCAATGTTCTCGTCATTAATGATCACTAAAACGATCCCTTTCCATCTCGGTCGTTTACATTAGAGAAGATCCTCTGAATCAGCATCCGCTGGCAGGATGGTCTTCACTACATGCTCAAATATTTGGTGTCTATTTTATGGAACACATTTCAGCACCAGGAGCGCGGGACAGCAGCCGGGAAGCTTCCACAGATCCATCCCTACAACAATCTTCATTTTTACGTCGACATGAGCAAAATCAGTGAATTCAGTGTGTGGTTTTCTAAAATCATATGATCAGAGTCGTCCTCTGGCTGAGAAAAAGTCATATCGATGAGTCCTGGGCGCCTCACAATGTGCCAATTATTCATTCATTAGTGAACGAAAATGTAGCATCATGAATGTAGTTCCCCAGAGGAGGGGAACTGAAGTGGAGCTTTTTTCTCTTGTCCAGGCTCTGCAGCAGTGTTCACTGAGGAGACCTTTTGTTGCCCATGTACGCGGGGTTTATGGTCGTGTAAATCGCCTTGCTGAGTGTTTGGGTCGCTGCACCAAAGTGGCCGTCCGAAGGAGACGAGTAGATCTTTACAGCAGATATTACAATGATCCGTGAAGTCACAGGAGGAAACACACTTTCAGCCTCTTATTTAGTTCCATGTTTACAGAAAGAACATTCAAAACTACACATTAAAGACGAGACTGGATCCCAGCATGCGGTGGATACCCGCATCACATCTGCGCATGCTTTCAGGATGCTAGAACAGGACAGGAAATATATTAAGGTTATTTCTCGACATTAAGTTCTGTATATTCTTTTAACTATGGACTAAATTTTAGTTAAATCCTTTCCCATTATTTCTCCTCTGCGGCTTGAACGGAACACTGCAGGACCGCAACACGGTTCAGTGCGGCTTCATTCAGAATCTCTGCACATTTCATCCAACGGCCAGTGAAAGTGATCTCATTTTTTGTTTCTTGAAGATGTTTCCTCTTTGCTTTCCAGATAGTTATTTCTAATGAGCCATGAAATGTCTGTACTGACCTCCTAGATGAGGAAAACTATGAAGGTGTTACTGTCATCAAGGTGGTGTTGAGTGAAACTGTCCTCAGTGGAGCTCAAGTCTCCTGGCGCACAGGTCAGGAATGGAAAGAGTTGAAGGGCGGAGCTTCAACGAACACACACACACACACACACACACACACACACGCGCTATTAGAAGGACGCGCATGCGCGTTGTCCATGTAGTCACTGCGGAAACTTAGAATGCATCCCAAACATCCTTGTACTTTTCTTTAAATGCGCCTCAGTTTTCTTTCCTTTACTCTTAAAACTATTTATTTTTTAATAAATGTTGCAAATAAATGTTATTAGGCTTTTTTGTAACGTTCATTACAGTATAGTAAACCGAACCCTAACCCTAACCCTAACTCTAAACCCTAACCCTAAACCCTAACCCTAACATTAACCCTAACACTAACCCTAACTCTAAACCCTAACCCTAACTCTAAACCCTAACCCTAAACCCTAACACTATCACTAACCCTAACACTAACCCTAAACCCTAACCCTAACATTAACCCTTACACTAACCCCTAACCCTAACTCCAACACTAACCCTAACACTAACCCTAAACCCTAACACTAACATTAACCCTAACCCTAACACTAAACCCTAACACTAACCCTAACACTAACATTAACCCTAACCCTAACACTAAACCCTAACCCTAACACTAACATTAACCCTAACCCTAACACTAAACCCTAACCCTAACCCTAACACTAACATTAACCCTAACCCTAACACTAAACCCTAACACTAACCCTAAACACAAACACTAACCCTAACACAAACACTAACACACACTAACACTAACACTAACCCTAACACAAACACTAACCCTAACCCTAACCCTAACCCAAACACAAACACAAACACAAACACAAACCCTAACACAAACACAAACACTAACACTAACCCAAACACTAACACTAACACAAACCCAACAAGCTACTCGGTGTGAGTACAGACACTGCTGCGTCTTTGTGTTTACTGAGACGTGACTGAGCGACAGAGTTCCGGACGCCGCCATCCAGCTGGACGGCTAGCCTCGTTTCGTGCCGACAGAAATGCAGCTCTGTGCGGTAAGACTCGCGGCGGCGGTCTGTGTGTTTACGTCAACACGGAATGGTGTAAGAACTCTGTGCTTGTTTTCCACCTACTGCTCATCGCTGCTGGAGTTTATTGTTGTGAGATGTAGACCTTTTTATTTACCACGGGAATTCACCACCGCTATTGTGCTTGGAGTGTACATACCACCTAGCGCTAATGCTAAAGAAGCGCTCAGTGTGCTCTACGGGACCATTAGCAAACTTCAAAACACACACCCTGAAGGATTGTTTATAGTCGCCGGAGATTTTAATCACGCAAATCTCAGGACCGTGCTTCCCAAATTCTATCAGAATGTGGACTTTGCAACCAGAGGAGACCAGCTACATCGGCAAGTGCATTGATGACGTGACTATCTTCAAGACCATCACTACACGCTCCAACCAGAAGCCATGGATGACCGGCAAGGTGCGTGCGCTGCTAAAAACAAGAGACTCCGCCTTTAGAGCAGGGGACAAGACGGCCTTAAAAACAGCAAGGGCCAAACTGTCCCGTGCCAACAGAGAGGCGAAGCGCACACACGCCAAGAGAATCCATGGCCACTTCCCGGACAGCAGAGACACCCGGCGCATGTGGCAGGGCATCCAGGCGATCACGAATTACAAGACCACATCACCTGCTTGTGACCGTGACCCCTTCCTCCCAGATGCACTGAACGACTTCTACGCCCGGTTCGAGGTGCAGAACAACGTGGTGGCAAGGAAGACCATCCCTCCCCCCAGTGACCAGGTGCTCTGTCTAACCACAGCTGAAGTGAGGAAAACTCTATGCAGAGTTAACCCACGGAAGTCTGCTGGACCAGACAACATTCCTGGCAGAGTGCTCAGGGAATGTGCAGAACAACTAGCGGATGTCGTTACTGACATCTTCAACATCTCCCTGAGCAACGCCACTGTTCCTACGTGCCTCAAGACGACGACCATCATTCCTGTGCCGAAGAAGTCTTCTGTCTCCTGCCTCAATGACTATCGTCCCGTTGCACTTACACCCATCATGATGAAGTGCTTCAAGAGGCTCGTCATGAGGCACATAAAGACCCAGCTCCCACCCGCACTGGACCCCATGCAGTTTGCGTATCATCCAAACCGCTCCACGGACGATGCCATCTCCACAACCCTTCATCTGGCCCTCACCCATCTGGATAACAAGGACTCTTATGTAAGGATGCTGTTCATAGACTTCAGTTCAGCATTCAACACAAATATTCCTCAGCACCTGATCAAGAAGCTGAGCCTACTGGGCCTGAACACCTCCCTCTGCAACTGGATCCTGGACTTCCTGACCGAGAAGACCTCAGTCAGTACGGATCAGGAACAGCATCTCCAGCACCACCACACTGAGCGCTGGAGCCCCTCAGGGCTGTGTGCTCAGTCCACTGCTGTTCACTCTGCTGACTCACGACTGTGCACCAACGCACAGCTCGAATCATATCATTAAGTTTGCTGATGACACGACCGTGGTGGGTCTAATCAGCAAGAACGACGAGTCAGCATACAGAGAGGAGGTGCAACGGTTAACAGCCTGGTGTGGAGCCAACAACCTGTCTCTGAACGTCGACAAAACTAAAGAGATGGTTGTTGACTTCAGGAGAACACAGAGTGACCATTCTCCACTGATTATTGATGGATCCTCAGTGGAGATCGTCAAGAGCACAAAATTCCTTGGTGTTCATCAGGTGGACAACCTCACCTGGTCACTCAACACCAGCTCCATCACAAAGAAAGCCCAGCAGCGTCTCTACTTCCTGAGAAAGCTGGGGAAAACCTACCTCCCTCCCCCCATCCTGACCATGTTCTACAGAGGGACCATTGAGAGCATCTTGAGCAGCTGCATCACTGCCTGGTTTGGAACCTGCACTGTCTCGGATCGCAAGACCCTATAGTGGATAGTGGATAGTGTGGACAGTTGAGAAGATCATCGGAGTCTCTCTCCCCTCTAACATGGACATTTACACCACATGCTGCATCCGCAAAGCAAACAGCATTGTGGACGAACACACACACCCGTCACACACACACTTTACACACTCCTACCATCAGGGAAACGGTTCCGAAGCATTCGGGCCGTCACATCAAGACTGTGCAACAGTTTTTTCCTGCAAGCCATCAGGCTCCTCAACAAACATCTGAACTGTACTCTCTCTCTCTCTCTCTCACACACACACACACACACACACACACACACACACACACACACACACACACACAAACAACTGTGTGACTAAACTGTACAACTGGACTCAACACACATCATACACTTCGCACACCCAGGTTTCAGCACCATTCACACCTTTCATTATCGCAAAATGTTTACATGCCGTTTGTTGCTGATCTTCCGGGACTTGCTCCTTTTGCACAATATTCTGTCCAAATCCTATGGTCACTGTTTAGTTTATTTTGATTGCTGCTATTGTAGAATTGCACAATTCTGTTTACATATTTCGGTTTACATTTTTCTGCTTCTGTGCACCTTATTCTGTCACGACAGGTTTTACTGGCGGAGCTATTGCTGTTTTTATTTTTATATTTTGTGTATTGTCTATTGTCCTGCACTGTCCTGTGTTGTCTTTTGCACTGTCTTGTGTTGTCTTTTGCACTGTCTTGTGTTGTCGTTTGCACCAGCTGCACACATGCACTTTATGTGGTGAGGATCTTAGTTCCTGGCCCTGTGTTCTTCTGTTCTGTGACTGTGTTGTTTTATGTTGTTTTAGGTAGCACCTGGGTTCAGGAGGAACGTTGTTTCATTTCACTGTGTATCAGCATCAGCTATATATGGTTGAAATGACAATAAAAGCTTCTTGACTTGACTTGAAGTGTGAAAGCCTTATTGGCAACCATGGAGGAACACATGCACGGAATAGCAAGTACAAACTTTCCTTTTACTGGGATACTTTACATGGTTTTTTATATATATATATATATATATATATATATATATATATATATATATATATATATATATATATATATATATGTATATATATAAACATTTTCAAATCTGAAACTGGAATATCTGCTTATATGTGTTCATATTCCCCGGTCGGTTAATACAATTTACGTTTTTGCGCATGCGCGGCGGATTGTTGGCGGTGTGAACCGATCCGCGTCCATTTTGTTCCTCAGTTCAGTTCTACAGCCTGGGGGGCGCAGATCCGGTACCACCCCCATACCAGGAACACGTGCCATTTGTACACGCGGTAGTGACGTACACACCACGCCCACTTCCACTTTGCACTTTCCCGCGAACTGCCCTGTGCAGCGGGCCGCGTGGAGGAGAAGCAGCACCGAACCTCCGGTGCAGACACAGCGAACCTCCGGTGCAGACACAGCGAACCTCCGGCGCAGACACACCGAACCTCCGGCCCAGACACACCGAACATCCGGCCCAGACACACCGAACCTCCGGCCCAGACACACCGAACCTCCGGCGCAGACACACCGAACCTAAGCCCAGACACACCGAACCTCCGGCCCAGACACACCGAACATCCGGCCCAGACACACCGAACCTCCGGCCCAGACACACCGAACCTCCGGCGCAGACACACCGAACCTAAGCCCAGACACACCGAACCTCCGGCACACCAGCTCGGACAGTGAACAGTCATGGCGAAGCAGAGCTCCATTTTCAATTTCTTTACAAAGTCTCCTCCAGCCGTCGCGAAAACAAAATGGAATCCCACCGAAGCAGATTTCCCTTCTTCAGCCCCCAGATCCAGCAGTTTCCCCGGGGAGGAAACCAAGAGCAAGACGGCCGCGGAGAAAACCTGCAAGACCCCGAACAGAGTCTCTCATGGGAAACTATTTGGACAAATAAATTCCGATACAAACCGAAGGTGATATTAAAATACTGTTTAGTGATTTTTCCCTTTATATTAACTAATTAAACTCACACAAACACACGCGCACACACAAACACGAACAAACACAAGCACAAACAAACGCACGCGCACACACGCACACACGCCGTGCCGAGGTTTGCAGGGTGAAGGTAGAAAGTTGGGCTGATGCTGTAGATGATTGTGTAGATGATTGTATGCTGTGTGTAGATGAAAAGAGCATTTTCAGGATGAGATCTGATGAGAAATGAATGATTATGTTGTGTTGTAATGTTTATTGCAGTGAAGCAGTTCAGGAATCATAAGTTAAATGTGTGCTGGACATCATCTCTCTCCAGCTTTCCAGCGTTCTTCAGGGTTCATGTCATTAATGAAAGTGGGGAAAAATGCCACTAAACCCATCTTTCCTTCTGATCCACAGTGTTTACATTTTATTCTTAAACTACATAATAAATCAGATTGAAATAAAGATGTAGTGAATTTCCTGTAGCCTGAATTGGAAGCGCTTTTGGAATGAAGGTTTGGTTTCATGTGTCTGATATTACAGCTTTAGAGTCTTGATTATGGTCTGAATTGCTGTATTAGATGTATTAGATGATAGATACAACACTTTTGTACTATAAACTGGATTGTTTCTGTCTTTATATTGTCTTGAAAATAAAACTGTTAGTTTCTAAATATTCCCTAACCCTAGATATCATAAATGAGAGGATCCACAGCAACTTTACTTGCAATATAATCCTGTGTGGCCCTCCGTCAGGTTCGATCCTCGGCCCGTTTACAGGAAAGTGTTTAAAGGGAATAAATCTTAATTCAGAATGTTTGTTTTAAATTAATTTAAGTGTGAATACTTTCAGCTCCTCGTTCTCCTTTCATGCGGGTGATCTGGTGTGGGCGAGATTAGAAGGGCACCCCTGGTGGCCGTGCATGGTGGTGCCCCAGCCGCTGAGTGGGCAGCAGATGAGAGGCAGGGGCCAAGATCAGAGAGTCCATGTCCATTTTTTTGATGAGCCAGCAACAAGGGGCTGGGTCCGAAAGCAGTACATTCGTGAATACAAAGGTGAGCGGAGCTTGTGTGACGTGTATCTGGAGATCTGTAGCTTCATTGGAACTGCTTAATAGTCTGACATGGAATGCATTTCGACAGGTTCAGACAGTGCTGAGGCCAAAAGTGGTGGTTTATTCTTCAGTGGAAAGCCTGTGATTCGCAGAGCAATGGAGCTGGCAGACAGTCTGCTGCAGGACGGCCCTGAGCAGAGACTAAAGATACCCGTCTGTATGGATGCATCTGATGAGGAATCGGAGGATGGAGAAATAATGGAGGTAAGAAGCAGTGTTCAGCATATATTTCTTGTCTTTATTTTTTAAATTGATTGAATTGTTTGTCTTATTAAATTCACTTATTAATTTCTGATGAGAAATTTTAATTATTAATTTATTATGAAAATTGTTGTTGTGTAGTCAATAGGAAGTGTGCAGTTATGACATTTGGTCCAATAATATTCATGCCTTCAGCTCTACTAGACTTAAAACCCCGTTAGCACGTGTGTGTATCTAGCTATAGTTCAGCTTTGACACGTTCTTGAAGACTTTCATGGTATTAGAAATTCCCTGCCCGTCTGACATTAAACGTTCAGGAAAGGAAAAGGTGTGAATTTTGTGTTGTGTGAAATAAAATTCTCTGCAGGTTGAAAAATCGACGGCATCAGATGAAGAAATGTCAGAAGAAGAGGTTCAGAAGGTGAAGCCTAGCAGGCGTTCATCACGTGCTCCAGCAGAACACGGCCAGAAACCCAAACGTCGGCGTATTGTAGTGGCCTCTGACAGCGAGGGCTCGGGTGAGGAGTTCAAGCCAGATTATGCCGAAAGCAGCAGTGAAGATGAGGATGAAGATGTGATCGTCAGTGATGTGGAGGCGAGTGGACCGGAGTCTGAACCAGACAGTCCTGTGAAACCTGTAAAACGGAAACGTGCATCAGAGAAAACTGCCAAAACAAAGACTACAACTGGACCTTCAGAGATCTTCAAGAGCAATCCCGTAACTGTTGCAGCTGACACAAAGTCACGTCTTTCTGCTTTTTCAGCTCCGGACAGCTTTGAGAGTCAAGGCAGTGCTTCAGGAAACCTGGATGGGGCTGGGGTGTGGGACCATGAAAAACTGGATTGGTTGCAGGATGGGAGAAGAAAAGATGCTCGGAGGAGGCGTCAGTCAGAAGAGGAATACGACCCGACCAGTCTGTATGTGCCTGAAGACTTCCTGAACAGGGTTACTCCTGGGATGCGTCGATGGTGGCAGCTTAAATCAGAGATGTTTGATACTGTTCTTTTCTATAAAGTGGGCAAGTTTTATGAGCTGTACCACATGGATGCCGTGGTTGGTGTCAACGAGTTGGGGCTGACTTTTATGAAAGGCACCTGGGCACATTCTGGTTTCCCTGAGATCGGTTTTGGACGTTTCTCTGATGTGCTCGTACAGAAAGGTTACAAGGTGGCACGTGTAGAACAGACGGAGACCCCTGAAATGATGGAAGCACGATGCAAGGCTATGGCACGTCCCACTAAATATGATCGTGTAGTTCGGCGAGAAGTCTGCAGAATTATCACGCGTGGCACCCAGACGTATAGCGTACTCGACGGAGCGCCATCTGAGGCCGAAAGCAAGTATCTCCTGAGTGTGAAAGAAAAGAATCAGGTGGAAAGCACGGGTCAAAGCCACATATATGGGGTCTGCTTCATCGATAGCTCGGTGGGTCGCTTTTATGTGGGTCAGTTCCAAGATGACCGCCACTGTTCGCGCCTGCGCACCCTAGTGGCACATTATGTACCAGCTCAGGTGCTTTTTGAAAAGGGTAACTTGTCATCTGAGACACGGAAGGTCTTCAAGGCTGCTCTGTCCTCAGCAATGCATGAGGGTCTCAATGCTGGCTCACAGTTCTGGGATGCTCAGAAAACCCTGAAAACCTTGGCAGATGAAGACTACTTTAACAAAAGTGAAGAAGAGAATGGTAGTTCTTCTGGATCAATTCTCCCCAGAGCTCTAAAAGCTATGACTTCTGAAAGTGACTCGCTAGGACTTACTCCTAAAGAAGGTTATGAACTTGCTCTCTCTGCACTTGGAGGCTGCATATTCTATCTTAAAAAATGTCTGGTTGATCACGAGCTTCTTTCCATGGCTAACTTTCAGGAATATGTTCCAGTGGATGTGGAGATCCAGCAGTCGGAGAATGCAGAGAATTTCTTTGCTCAAACTTGCCAACGCATGGTGCTGGATGGAGTAACATTGGCCAACCTTGAGATTCTCCAGAATGGTTCTACTGGAGGCACAGAAGGTACTCTGCTTGAACAGTTAGACACTTGCTGCACTCCTTTTGGCAAGAGGCTGCTGAAACAGTGGCTCTGCGGTCCCCTGTGTAACCCAGCTTCCATTAATGATCGGTTAGCTGCTCTTGAAGACCTGATGGGTGCTCCAGCACAAGCTACTGAGGTTACTGAGCTCCTGAAGAAACTTCCAGACCTTGAAAGGTTACTCAGCAAAATCCACAGTATGGGCACTCCTATGAAGGGCCAGGACCACCCAGACAGCAGAGCAATTCTTTACGAGGAGATCGTTTATAGCAAACGCAAGATTGCCGACTTCCTTTCAGCACTGGAAGGGTTCAAAACCATGCAGGAAATCGTGACGATCATGGAGTCCGTCTCTGAAGGGTTCCAGTCTAAATTGCTTCGGCAAATAGTGATTCTAAAAACAAGAAGTGACGAGGGGGTGTTTCCTGATCTCGAACCTGAGCTTAAACGTTGGGACACGGCTTTCGACCATCAAAAAGCACGCACAACTGGTGTGATCACGCCCAAAGCTGGCTTTGACCCGGAGTATGACCAGGCTCTGAGTGCGATCAAGGAATGCGAGGGAAATCTTCAAGACTACTTGGCTCGACAGAAGAAACGACTTGGCTGCAAGAATCTCTCTTACTGGGGCACAGGACGGAACCGCTATCAAATGGAGGTTCCAGACAGTGTTTCTGAGAGGAACATACCAGAAGAATTCGAGGTGAGGTCTACAAAGAAGGGCTGGAAGAGATACGCAACAAAGGAGATCGAGCGCATGTTCTCCGAGATGCAGAGCTGGGAGGACAAAAGAGACGCTGCACTTAAAGATTGCATGAGGAGACTGTTTTACAACTTCGATAAAAATTACAGAAACTGGCAGACTGCTGTGGAGTGCATGTCGGTTCTCGGTAAGAATAAAAACTTTCACATTTCATTCCGTTTTTAATTCTTCTTAAGAAAATACAGACCGATATGGAAACCATCTTTATAGACTGCAAGTTCAAAACTTCTCTTAAACGCTGTAAATGAATTGGTAAATAAAGATTCCACTGCTACCTCAGGACTACAAATCCCAGGGAAAAGTGGTTGTATTTATCTAAAACCTTCTTCATATTACATGCTGATGTTCAGAGCTAATGCTGCTGGTGCAATAGTGTAAACTGCGATGAACAAATTTGTGTTTTGCAGTTAATCTAGTTCATGCACAATCCACAACATGCAAGAAAACAGGATCTAAAAGCTACATGATTCACAATTTTGTTTAAAAAATACCTACAAAACACAAGAAACTAAAATACTTGTGATGGAAGCACCAGCGCTGGGATTCTAGTCACTCGTTATTGACTGTATCTTACCTTTTAATCTTCTCTTGGAAGAAGTAGAACTTAAAGATGACTGGATCTCCTCCCAGGGGTCACCAAGATCTGTAAACTTTTCATAACATTTAAACCATTCAGCATGATTCTGATTGTCGTGAAGGTTCTGAGTAGTTGAAGAAATTTGTAAAGTTTTCTTTCTCTTGACCCACCACAGATTTTGTATAAAAACTTCACGTTATTGGTGGATCTTCCTGCAACATGCAAATGAATTTGACTGCAAACTTACTGAAGGTGAACTCGGATCTCAGCAATTGTGTGTCCATCTGTAGAACTTTGATTAAAACCTTTATCGAGTCCCTCAGCACAAAGTTATTCATCTCCAAAGTTCACAAATGAAATGCCTCTTAACATTTAAATCACATGACAGAAAGTCCTTGAACCCATTAATTGCTGTATTTGGTATTTATTTGAATTTTAGAACTTGATGTTGTGATCCTCTAGATTTAAAATACAAAATTACACCATTATTAATATTTACCTTTTAGTTTCTCCTGAACAGTTTTACTGATAGTGATGCACGTGAAACCCGTGTTTTATGGACTAATGAGTAGCACAGTGACGACACCACTGTGTTCTGTGCTGTTGCAGATGTGCTGTTGAGTTTGACCCGATACAGTCAGAGTGGGAACGGAATAATGGTGAAACCAGAGATTGTTCTGCCAGGCAACGGGCCCAATTTTTCCCCCTTCCTGAACCTCAGAGGATCTCGGCACCCCTGTGTAACCAAAACCTATTTTGGCGATGACTTCATCCCCAATGATATCTTTATCGGTTGTTCTGGCGATGATGATGATGATGAGGAGAACGAGGACAAGGAGAAGGCACTGGCCCCATGTGTACTTGTCACAGGGCCAAACATGGGAGGCAAATCGACTCTGATGAGACAGGTGTGTTTATTCTTGTGCACTTTTGTTTGGGGTACAGTTCTAATGAGTAAGCACTTCTGATGCCCAGATTCAGTTCAGTTTTGGGTTGTGAGAAGGACATTTGTTAATATAAATGGAATCTTTGATGCAGCTTTAGTTAAACTTTAATCATCAGTTTGTTTAATTTTGGAATTTTTACAGTTTGAGGTGTAACGTTTAAAGTGGAGAGACTTTGGTTTCAGGGTCTGCTGAAACATGAAGTTTTGTTTTTTTGTTTTTTTGATTAAAAAATGTAACCCTGTGCATTCTTTGCTGTAGTGTGGCCTGGTGGTGATCTTGGCCCAGTTGGGCTGCTACGTACCTGCTGAAAGCCTGCGTCTAACTCCTGTGGACCGAGTGTTTACTCGCCTTGGTGCCTCAGATCGCATCATGTCTGGTGAATTTCCTCACATTCTGCATGATTCGCTAGATAAGGTGTATTAATGCTTAGGTTTGAAACGGTTCTCATGACATGGTCTGAATGTTCATGTTCTGTACCTTTAGGAGAGAGTACTTTCTTTGTGGAGCTCAGTGAAACAGCCAGTATCCTTTTGCATGGGACCCTTCATTCACTCGTTCTTCTGGATGAACTGGGTAACACACATTATTTTTTAAAATCTGCTTAGTGTTTTTTTTTTTCTTTTTCTTTTTCCTTTTCCTTTCAAAGCCTAAAATGCACTCAAGACAACTTCTGTGCCACTCTTTGTGAATGTCTGTAGGCAGGGGTACGGCCACCTACGACGGCACAGCCATTGCGAGTGCTGTGGTGAAGGAGCTTTCTGAGAGGATCTGCTGCAGAACTCTGTTCTCCACCCACTACCACTCACTGGTAGAAGACTACACTCAGGACCGGGCTGTTAAACTTGGTCATATGGTTAGTCTTGTTTTTTCTTCAGCTCAGCCTGTCTAGTCCATCTTCAGGACTAAGATTTTATTTCTGTTGTGGTTGATGCATGTTTTATTTATTTATTTATTTTTTGCCCCCAGGCCTGCATGGTGGAGAACGAGTGTGATGAGGATCCTAGTCAGGAGACCATCACTTTTCTGTACAAGTTCATCAGCGGCGCTTGTCCCAAAAGCTACGGCTTCAACGCGGCACGCCTTGCTGATATCCCTGAAGAGGTGATTCAGTCAGGGCACCGTAAAGCTCGTGAGTTTGAGAAGAGCACCATCGCTCTGAGGATCTTCAAGTAAGAAACAACTTTTTTAAAAATAGAGAATTTTTCTTTTGAAGGATTGATATTTAAAACATGTCTAATGTAAGAATTCTTAGATTATTGTACTTTTGTGCTCTCTTTAGGAAAGTGTGTTCGTTTGCAGAAGATCCCACGTCTGACCGTGAACAGTTTGCCAGACTGGTTCAGATGATTGATCTTTGTTAAAGAAAGCACTTGCACTCCGTATGAGATGGTTATTGTTCCTTTGGAAAGTATTTTCACTGCTACTGACATGATCTAATAAAGTTTATTCTTCAAAATGCACACGTGGTCTCTTTCACTAGGGAATTGGAGATCTTTGTTACTAACATCTACACAATGATTAAGTACTTCACAATATATTAAGTCTAGTGGTGATGGAACATGCATACAAATCAGGGTGTCTTTAAAACCCACTCACCCACTGCATTTAGAGCGAAATAGCCAACAAACCAAAAACCTGTACTTTTAATAAAGCAAGAAACTGCTTTATATTCTGCAGCATTCATGTAGTTTAACTCTCACACCCTGTCAGCATAATAATCAGAGACGTATGAACGCTAATCGATACTCCAGCAGTTATAAAGGGTATAAAAAATGTGCCGATTGCTATTAGGAGATGAAAGTAAAGAGGACAAATCTGAAATGTATTACACATTAAAATAAAATGTTTAAAGTTTTTTTTTTTTTTTTTTTAAATGAACATACAAATGCCACAACCTTGGCTTGTGTAAACACTCATTCTGCCATTAAAACATTAAAACACCCTTTAATTAAAAAACAAAAAAACAGCAATGCTGGAGATTAGCTAGTGTTTTTCATTTTCCTGATGAATCTCTTTCACAGAAAGAACAATACATCCTGCACCATGAGTACAATTAAGTCAAAAAGGTTTTACAACTCCAAAATTAATATTTAATAAAATAAAACATTCAAGTACATTTAAGATTCCCCGCCTGAAAATACAAAACTATGAGAGAGCGTTAAAATTGAATAGCAGTTGAATTGTGTAGAAAGGCTGCAGTGCTGGTCGTATTCATCACCGTCTGGAGTTGGGCAGGAAGAAACTGCTCTTTCCAGATATGAACCTGCAATCGTTTACCCCAAATCAGCCAATGTTTTTATTCCCATCTTCTTTTCCTGTCTCAGAAAACATCTCCAGAACAGAATGGCTGCTTTCATCATGTTTTAAAATAAGTCTCTTCATCGCTCGCATTACAAATCGCTTTTATCATAAGCTTTCTTCTGAATGTAGTATTTGGGGATTTCTTTTATGGAGATGGAATTAGTTCTAAAATCATTTCAGCACTGGATTGTGAAGTAAAAATCTGATGTGCTGAATGTATATGGATTTGTACGAGATGTTTCTGATGATGCTATGGACAATGACAGAGCTCTTGCATGTGTACATCTGAAACAGCTCGGCCTGGAGCCATTAAATTCAAAGGTGTCATTTGGTAACGGAAGCTTGTAGAGTCGGCTGTCGGCAGCGGCCACTTCTCAAAGCACCGTACTGTAATGAAAATGGCTAAAAAAGGCAGCGGTCAGTCCCTAAAGAGTGGCGGTGAGTCTCCTGAGGTCACAGACTCAGTTGTGCTGCAGTGTGCTGGACTCTATAGGAGGAGCAGAATCGTACAGTGTATCCGTGTCATGTGTCGGCTCTCCGGCCAACGTGCATGGGTTCGAAAGTGTTCCAGCACCACAGTCACAGAAAAACCTGTGGAGTAAAGACATTACACAAGTTATACAGCAGATGAAGACCAGACTGAGATCCTCAGCAAGCATTGAATAACTCACAAAACTGCAACATTTGACTGATGGGACGGACCTATCGTGTCTAATAAACTCTACATCATGTCCTTGGTGACATTTCTTGATGCAATTCACACAAATTGCATTGCGGTCTGTCGTGTTACAGGTGTGACATCTGCGCAGACAAAAAGCAATTTAATCAGTCTGGTCAATTCTATATGATATAAACATGGAAAAAAACAAAACAAAGATTGTTGTTTTACAATTAAATTAAGTCTGAAATGGGTGTTACCTGTAAAAGTCATGCATTGGATAGCTGGTGTAGCTGGAAATCTTATACAGGCACTGTCCTCGGCTCACAGCTTTCTCAATGGCGTCTTGATTGTTCGTTATCTTATTATCTGTGATTAAAGATGAGTGTTAAATCTAAAAAGGCTTACATTATTATGGAACAGGTCCATTCATGACTATGCTCCTGACATTTCCTCACCTTTCATGGTCACATTGACACCAGAAGCAAGAAACAAACCACCAAAGCGGTTGTTAAAAATCTGATTTCCTTCTAAAGTTGCCGTCGCATGGTTTGTGATCTCAATACCTGCTTTACACATAAGTGGTTAGACAAGAAGCACATTTTCCCCTCAATCTACTAAGAGTCCAAGTAGATTTTCCCCACACACCTGCAGCAAAGCCATCAAATATCCTGTTTTTCCGCAGTGCTGGGTGACTGTTGGTGCTAATGAGGACTCCTGCCTGGGCGTTCCTGAAGATGTCATTCTCCTCCAGTAACCCTGAATCAGAGGCATCATCAATAAACACGATCCTGTAAGTAACTGCTTCAGACTTAATTGAACAAGTGGCAATTCTACCTAAGTGTAGAAATAAATTGTCAACACTTGTAGCTTAAAGTAATTCTAACTCGGTGGAATGAGGAATTCTTAACCATTAAAAAAACCCATTTGAGTATAATAAATACTTTTTTACGTTTGAGAAACTTTTAGGACAGGGGGTTAGTTTCAAGTAATTTATTGTAAATGTAAATCATTACAGTAAGAAAAGTACTTATTAACTTTTAGCAGTTTAGTAATAAATGCAGTGTTGGTTTGTTTTTTGGGATTTAATACCATGCCAGAATGAACGCACACAGAGACGGGACGTATTCGGGTCAATAACGGACTACCGAGAAGTTTCAGGACAAACGATACGGTTATCGATACTTGTGTAGTTTTATCTCCGTCACTGAAAGACGTCATCACGTGACCGCCGTTCGCTCGTGGGACGTGTGATATACATGCGCGGTATGTGTTTGTGTGCAGTCATGGCGGTAATGTTGAAAAGTTCAGAAGTGTGGAGTCACTTTACAAATCGAAGCGAAGATGCAGCACATACAGCAGTGAACACAAACAAAACACGCTTCTACCTCCAGCAGGGCGGTTTTTACTGTGTCTCCTCCTTCAGCCTCAAGGTAACATTCATTCTAAAACCTTTAGTTAGTATCACTAGTGTGTGGTGAAAACACATCGGGTTTAAAATGTGCATCTAAACCCAAATCACCCACAGGAACCACTAGGAAGGGTTTCAGCATCAGTGAGGAGTGAAGCGGGTTCAGGTTTCATAGCAAATACAGAACTGATTCGACTGATTATTAACGACACCAGAATTCCTCATTACACTCTGTTATGCTCCTGCACACGTGTGTGTGTGTGTGTGTTTATATATAGTGCTGTGGGATGCTGGTATTTTTCTATTTTTATTCAAATGTGCCTTTTTGTATTTGTAAACTGCAGTGCTAAAAGTTCAGCAGTAATTAAATAACTTGTCTTTTTGCACTAAATTGTAGTGTAGCCCACACCCATCCCTAGTCTAAATTAATAGCTATATGGAGTCCTTTATTTAACACTAAGAATTCCAATATTTCAATATAACGTAATTTTCCGGACTATTAAACGCAACCAGATATAAGCCGCACCCACTGAATTTGACAAAGATGTTTATTTTGAACATAAATAAGCCGCGCCTGTCTAAAATGTCTACACTGAAACTAATGAACTTTACACAGGCTTTAATGAAAGACAGTGTCTGTTACACGGCTCCGAGTGAGCGGCAGATCAAACCTCAGAGGAACATCATCCATATTTATGATGTGGTGCGGCCCGATTCAGTGGGAGCGCATCTGATTTAATATAAAGAGTTTCATTGGTTCACCTGAACCTGTTAGCAGTTTCATTGGTCCAATGTTATGAGGCTCAGTTTTTTTCTTGGAGTTTGTGAAACCGAGAAAAACGGTTTGAGGTTTCATGGTGAGGTTTTGAGTTGGTAAAGAAAACAAATCCAAACCAGGGTGGAGTGAAACAAGGTGAAGAAGCATGGTTAAAATTTGGCTTGGGCAGAAGCAGCCACCACAAAAAGCAGTAGATTTAGACATCATGGGATGAACATCTCTGACCTTCAAAAGTATTGACCTTCAAAAAACCTGACCTTCAAAAGGTATTTTGTAGAAAATCTAAATAAAAAATAATTCAGAAAACTGAATGCAGAACTTTCAGTAGGATTTAAAGAAAATGAGAGATCAGTAAACTTCAGAATGCAACAGGAAACACTGGGCCGTAGTTTGGGACCTGAATCCCTACGATCATCTCTACACCGTTACTCAATAAAAGAGCAAGATTTAGGAAACTATAAATACATGAAAACGCACTTTAACACATCCTTCATACCAAATTTATCAACAAATAACCCAGTACATATTTCAAGCTGACTTTAGATCACTAACCTCGTCCTCCATTGAATATGCAAATTCCTCCATCTCTCCCATCGTGGATCTTATTCCGACGAAGTGTTGGGTTGCTGTCTGTCTTGATCCAAACCCCTGCCATGGCGTTGTCAAAGATCTCATTGTCTTCTATCAATCCCAAACCTGAAAATGTACAAATAATTTAAGGAATGATTCGAGAGCTTCAGAATTACAATTACAATGATTCTTAAAGAAAATCAGAAATCTATACCCGAGTTGTAAACGAGGATGCCACCATTTTGTCCACCCCAGATTTTGTTTCGTCTAATTTTTGGGTTGCTTCCTGTCCTTTATGGTGAAATGAGACAAAATCCCAGGCAATTATTCACTGCATATCTAATGGCTTTTGATGCCAAAACTGCAAACCGAGCAGTTAATGGCATAAAAGTGTATAATAGTGTCAATGATCATTTCTACATGAGTGTATAAGAACTGACCTGATCTGAACTCCGGAATACATGTGGTTGTAGATGTCATTGTCTTCCAGCACTCCATGCCCATTATCATAGAAATAAACACCAACCTATGACCAACAATGAGAAAAACATTTTCAGCTCCAGAAACACATTATTAAGAAGATTGGAAATATAATATATAATAAAATATAGTGCAGTTTTTAGCAGCATTAAATATTATTTAGCTTTTATAAAATTCGTTTTTGATGATGATTAAAGAGAATGAGATAAATGATAAACAAATATTCTTAACAGTAAAGCAGCTATTATTATTATTATTATTATTATTATTATTATGGGTGGAGCAAGGGGTACCTGTTTTCCACTGTGTATTCTATTCCTGCGCAGTACAGGAGTGCTTCCTGTGGTTACCCACACGCCCGCTAATGTGTTACTGTACACTTCATTTTCCTCAATCACACCTTGGCCTTTCTCATGCTGCAAGACACAAAATACAGTATTCAGGCACATGACACATATCGCCTGATATACACCGCTAAATATTACATGCTGCTGTATGTGTATAATATATATTTTAATAATTAACAGAATTAATTCAATCAAAATTAAAGTGTTCTAGAACTAAACTATTTATATACACAAAACAAGTGTATATACTGGTAGTGTGTATATACTTATAATTGCCTCAATTTTCTCACCACATAAATGCCTCCATGTTGGCCATCATGGATCTTGTTGTGCCGAACAATAGGGCAGCTGTTGGTCCGGATCTGAATCCCTGCCAAGGCGTTTCCATATATGTCATTTCCTTCAATAAGACCCCTGCCGTCGCCGAATATGTAAACACCACCTTGATTGCCGTTAAAGATCGCATTACCCCTGCATTTTGACATTGAAATAAAATAAATAAATAAATAAAATATTTAAAACTACAAAACAACAAAAATCTACTTGACACAATAGAAAACCCCCCAATAATAAATACCTCATAACAGTTATTTTACTCAAACAATCTCCTGAATACCTTCTGGAATCAAAGGCCTAAGCCCTAAAATTACTGCTGAAGGTTTTATGTTGCACATATGAACATGACGGCTGCTGTAAGTCATAAACCCACCCATTCTCATATTTGTGAATGAAGCAATTACATTTTCCACTATAATGTCAACAAATTGTATACTGGATTTGTTGTTAAATAATATCAAAATCTGTCGAATCTTAAGTTCTACAAAGATGCTTTGAGACAATATCCGTTGTGAAAAGTGCTGTAGAAATAATCTTAAATGTTCATGTAAATGCATGTAATGTAAACATAAAATGTCCAATAAAACATGTCCAGACATACCTGATGGTAGGGTCACTATTCGAGGTAATCCATACACCAGCAAAGTTGTTTGCATAGATCTTGTTCTCAATGAACTGCCCTCTGCCCTTTTCATGTACATATATGCCCCCAGTCTGTCCATGATGGATTTCACAGCGCACTACGGTGGGGTTAGCGTATGCCTTCACTTCGAATCCTGCTATCCGATTTCTATGAATGTTGCAGCTTTCAAAATAACCCTGGAAAAGAAGACAACTTCAGAAGACAATAGACCAAAGGAATGCTTGATTTTATACTAAAAGGGAGACCCAAGCTTACAAGGACTTTGTTGTCTGAGGTAAAGAGATGAGTGCTGTAGTCAATATCCTCAATGCAATGTACCCTCTGAATCAAAATGTTTCATTTAACAGAGAAAATATACAGAAACTCCAGATTTCATCACATTTCAAATGGATCTGTTTGCATTGTCCAGATAGTACTCTACATGGTAAGGAAGGTTTTATGTTTGCCAGAACAACTACAAACTACATCACTATTCTCAACTCCCTTAAATCTCTTTTAGAATGTGAGAAGTAGGTTCCTGTCATCATGGATTAATACCAAGAAACAAGACTAGGTTTAAGCAGGACATTTGGTCTGTTACTGCCACATTCCCCAAGTTGAGAGAATCACTTCAGTAGTGACAAAAAGATAAAAGTTGTAGTTACCATCCCATGGTCAAAAGTAAAGACTCCCACATCTCTACCATGGTGGATGTGATTCCGTCTAATGATGGGATTTCCATGATTCTTAACCCAGATCCCAGCCAGAGCATTGTTGGATATCTCATTATCTTCAAAAATGCCCTGAAACAGGAGTACGTGGTCACATGTTAATGTCTGCTTTTAAAAACATGCCTTAACAAAAACAATCATTGATATGATGCCAACACGAACAAGTTCTTTCTGTAATATTCCACATAAATCATTAACATGATTCTTAAAGACATGTTGAACAATAACTTTCGGAGTTTAGAATCATAGGCTGTGTTTACCTGTGCGTGGTCAGTGATGTACAGGCCGACATTCTCACAGTCACTGATGTTACAGTGTCTGATAGTGGGACATGCTCCCTGGCCACTCACACATACTGCAGAACCCACTGCAGACCAGAGGGTAGCTTTAGTGCCACACGCTACATCACAAACTGGAAATAAGCTAATAAACATATGAAGGATCTGCGCTCACCTGTGCATGTACTGCGTATGATGCAGTGGTCAACAATGGGGCTGCAGTTAACCGTGATCTCTAAACAGTGATGTGCATTGTGATGCTGTGCAGACTTGTCATCAGGGTTAAACTGCAAAAAAGCAACCAGATGTGGCACAATTAAGCCCCTGTTTTATAACCACTTTATACCACAGTACTACGGAATCCTCAAAACTGACTGGTAAAGAAAGTGCTGTTTATTGTTTAAATCCCATCACCACCCAGCAACCACTGCCTGGCCCTTTGACCTGCAGATGTTCAGTTGCATTGATGAGAATAAGTTCTCTGGATAAGGGTGTTTGCCAAATTTCATTTAATGGAATCATATTCCTATAGCAACATGCTCCATATTGTTTAATTACATATCTATAATGGTGCTTTCAGTAGAAATTACAGTACATTACCTTTATTGTCATATAGCCAACATACGCATCTTCTGACCCCTCCATGAACACAAATGTTGAATCTCTAGTGTTTTCAATAACAACTTTATCTGCTACTTTTCCCGGTGCTGTAGAAGATGAAAAAAATACCACTTTAACCAGAAGAGGCAAAGTTGGAATTCATTTTCCAACATTGAGTACATACATACCTGCACCAATCATTGTGATTGGTGACTCTATATAGATCCACTCATCAGTGTAAATCCCTGAGTGGACAAATATAAGCCCATCAAAGTGAGCCTCCTGTACGCCACCTAATGCATCCTCAATAGTGTCATAATACTAGGCAGAGAGAAATGGTGAAAAAAAAGAGCAAGAGAGAACACAGGTGTTTTAAACAGGGCCCTCAAAATATGCATAGAACACAAAGTACAGGACGTTAAATTATAACGACTTACCAGCATGTTTTCTCTCCCTTTATATCTGGCAGGATTACTGTAAAAGTGTTCTGCAAAGCCTGGCTTCACATGTGCTCCCTTATACTGAAAAGACACACAAATACCAAAACCTCTGTCTCACTCAGAGATCTAAACATTAAGGGTTCTTATTCCACTTTAAGACCACAGAACTCTTTATTTTGAAGCTTTGCTAAATGGAATCTTAATAAATTACACCTGCAAGAAAGCTTTAGGAAATAAAATAAAAAACAATCACCAGTTGCTGAAAGCTCTCCTTCCATGGATTGGGCTGCTCATACTCCTCTGGATTAATTTGGTAAAATGTCCCTGAGTCTGGGTGCATCATGGGACGGACGTACTCAAAAACCTCTATATAGAGTCTCTTCCTGTCAATAAACCATTTTAAGAAGCACCTTAGTCTGGTTACAATTAAATTGTCAGTTATAACTGAAATACTGCAGACTGGCCCTGTGAAAGTCCATTCTGGGGTTAAAAAATTAACAGTAAAGAAAGATCTCAGCTCATTTTAGAAAACAGACAACTGCTGTTCTGAGAATTTAAAACTGAAAGCAATCTCACCACAGTATGGGATCATTGGCGAGCTCACTGAAGCGTTTGCACACGCAAGCAGCCCGACAGAGATCTTGCTCCAGCAGATAGGAGAAGATCTTCAGCACCACTTCATCTGGAAGCTTCACTTGCAGGTACTGCTCTGCTGGAGCAGCTGGGGTGGTTAGAAATCATGTGAACAATAAAGATTTGAAGAATAAAGGCTTTTGACATAATATCAAACCCTATTTACCTGTTATATCTTGAGGTTTGCTGGACACTCTGGCACGCTTGGCCCGATGACCAAAGAGTTCTGTTGTTGATGTGGAATCACCCTACACCAGGAAATAACATATACTGTATGTATGTATGTGTGTATATATATATATATATATATATACACACACACACACACACACACACACACACACATACATACACACACTATACACTGATCTACCACACAAAACAGGTAGACATGGATTAAATAACGAATTTATTTCATTCATCGGTTATGTAGGTTTCATTATTTCAACTGGCCAAATAAGTATCTAACATCAAATGTATTATTTTACACAGTAATTTTTAACCACTGTGCCGTGAGAGATCGTCAGGCATCTCGTGAAATTATCCAAAAAAAAAAAACCCGATTTAGTTACTAGAAATAACATCTTATTGAGTGCTTTGTCTGTGATGTGACTGGCTGAGTGATGGAAATACTCCTCCACACCAATGATCTTGTAAATTCCTGACAATATAATTATTTATGTGAGCGACAGGTAGCGCTGGCAGCAATGTACAAATTATTCGAAAGTGCAAAGTCCAAACTGGGTTCTGGACAAAATTCTGATCCCAATGAAGGGCATGGGTGGTTGTTAAAAAAATAAATAAATTAAAAAGCTCGAGGCAATATAGTGAAAGTTATCGTTCTTTTGGATTTACTTTTACTATTGGAGAGTACTGACTCCATCAGGCTTGGTGTGTTGTGAGAATGTGGGTCTTAGTCTGTGTTTTTTTTAACTCACAATGATTGTTTATTAATAGTATTGATTTTAGCACTTGAACTGATACACCACTGTAATACTTGCCTCCATATTAGTCTTGGCTGGATATACAGATCTTTTGGGTAAAAGAGACTTTCTTCGAAGTTGATAAGGACTATTCTGAGGTCCCGGGCCAGAATCTTCAGCAACCATGTCTTCAGCAGCCTCTTCATCTATGAGAAAATAAAGAAAAAAACCAGTAAGTCAATAACAACATGATGTACATTTACAACAATTAGAAATGGATCCATCATGTACATTATGGAGTATAACTGTCAATTGTGTGTGTAGGAGAGTCAAGTGGAGTCACTGAGGGTTTTAATATTGCATTGGTTTTCCTTATAAGTCCCTCAATTTCACAATTCATCGATTACTAATTTAGTTTACTCAGCAGGATATTTCTCACAGGTTTTTTTTTTTTATAAATTTGCTTGTCGGTCATGTATTTACAAGTAACCATGTATTAAGGGCCAAACTACTTCTGTGAATCAAAATACACTCAAGACCTATTCAGGGCCACGTGTTCTGTACTGCTGTCTGATGATGTCTGATGGACTGATGTGCACTGTGCTTAAGTTTAAGCAGTTTGGAATGGGCACAAAAATCAGCTGTCAGGTAAGTATTTAGTGTTATCATGCACGTGTTTGTAACTGAAATAACCAGTTACTAGGTGAACATCAAAACCTCACGGTTGGCAGAGAGCCACGTCTGATTGTGTTGAGTGCCCTGACTGCTGATGCCCAGGTGTAACTCATCACACGCACAGCACATGGCCTATAGAATAAACACACAGATTTACATGGGGAATCTCTTCATGCTGATTTCTCGGTCCTGGTCTAAATATTTTCTAACCAAATTTCTTGCACAATGCTGACGTCGCACCTCAGCATATCCTTCCAGGGATGAATAATTCATTTAGAAGTTCTTAACTTAATTTTGCTTGTCTTTGAAACACAGTAAAATCTTTTCCATGCACAATTAAACCAAAACGGTGACCTTTTTTCTTCCAGGTAGGGAGTGTTGAGCATCAGTCCAGCTGTAGTGTGATAAAGATAAACATTGTGTCAGACTATCATAAGTGTGATCTGTCCTGTGACCTCATTACAAACTCAATGCATAAATCAATCGATCCAAATCAAGAAATGTTTGCTTCTTCCCCTGATACCAATACTCTATACAGACCCATGCCTTCTGTTGAGTAGATGGTCTGATCTGCTGGGTCCAGGAGGTGCATTTAATCAAGATCCTGCAGTCCTGAGTCCTGCAGTCCTGAGTCCTGAGTAATCTATAGATGGGTGCGTGGTACCACAGTTACTAGGTGCGTGGTACCACAGTTACTAGGTGCGTGGTACCACAGTTACTAGGTGCGTGGTACCACAGTTACTAGGTGCGTGGTACCACAGTTACTAGGTGCGTGGTACCACAGTTACTAGGTGCGTGGTACCACAGTTACTAGGTGCGTGGTACCACAGTTACTAGGTGCGTGGTACCACAGTTACTAGGTGCGTGGTACCACAGTTACTAGGTGCGTGGTACCACAGTTACTAGGTGCGTGGTACCACAGTTACTAGGTGCGTGGTACCACAGTTACTAGGTGCGTGGTACTGGATTGTAATGCAGTAAGAATGGTTTTCTGTTGCATCTATAACAACAATAATAATAATAATAATAATAATAATAATAATAATAATAATATAAATATTGACGCTGCTGGTGTGTGTGTGTGTGTGTGTTATCTTACACAGAAGACACAGATCAGATAAATTGTTATGTTTGTGTTATTATTCGGGCCACATCGTAAACAGAGCCGCTCTGATGAACCCTGAAGCATTAACAGTCAGTCGGTTCACTGACACTGAGGAGGTGTGTGTGTGTTCGGACCCAGGTTCTCCCCACGGTACCGTGTAGCTGCCACATCCCCTGACCGCTGTACAGCTGCTGTATTATTACAGAAACGATTCACAACAGACTCTGGAAAGCAGGTAACCGCTGCTCTTCACACGAACATCTCACATCACACCTAATGTCAGCCCAAGAGAATTCATTCTGCATGTAAACGTGATAAACCCAGTGCGCATTACAGCCGATTAAAGAGGACAAAACAAGGCTTGGCCTCGGATCCTCACACACACACACACACACACACACACAGCCGCGGTGTTTCCTGGTACAACGCGCGCCGCTTCTCTCTTTAACCCCCGGCACGCCTGGAGAAAGCAGTCGTCTATGGAAGAATCGCACCTACGGACGAGCATGTAGAAGAAACACACAGTTACCTCTCTCTGCGTGGTTTCTGTCCGGCGGTACCGGGCCCGGCCTCGACACTCGCCTGGGTCTGCGGTTCGCAGCTCTCCCCGAGTTCATCTGAGGGCTTTACAGTCCAATTCACACCAGAACCCGTCCTTATTCAAGACTGAGCTCAATCCCAATAAATCGCAAGCTCAAAAACCATCGCACTACTAATAAGTCAGAGAGCTTCTTCTTCCGAAAATGTTTTCTTTCTTTTTTTCTTTCACAAACCCGCCACCATGATGCAGGTTCCTGTTCTGAGTCTCTCAGGAGGAACCATTTACTCACAGGAACAAACGACCACAGGCGGCGTCACGTGGAACATTTCTACCAATCAGAGCGCCTCTTCCATGCAAATGGGACTGGTTTCGGTTGTGCATTCGGTTTGTTTGATTTGGGTGTAAATGCAGGAGTTCGAGTCACTAATCACTAAACTTCTCCCTCTGTAATGATGTGTGTGTTTTTATAAGTATTATTTTGTAGCGATTGGCCAGGCAGAGGAACCGAGCTGTGCTGCAAGTTAGAGCAATAAGGGATGGAAATGGAAATGTGTTAAATAGTAAGGAGAGTGTTGAGTGTGTTGAGAAGATGGAGGGAGTATTTTTAGCAGCTGATGAATGAGGAAAATAGAGAGAGAGAGAGAGAGAGAGAGAGAGAGAGAGAGAGAGAGAGAGAGAGAGAGAGAGAGAAGGTTGGATGGTGTGGAGATGGTGAAGCAGGAAGTGGATAGAATTAGTAAGGAGGAAGTGAGAGCAGTGATTAAGAGGATGAAGAGTGGGAAGTCGGTTGGACCAGTTGACATACCATTAGAAGCATGGAGATGTTTAGGAGAAATGCAGTGGAGTTTTTAACCAGATTGTGTAAGTTCAGGTACCTGGGGTGAACAGTACAGAGTAATGGAGAGTGTGTTAGAGAAGTGAAGAAAAGAGTGCAGGCAGGGTGGAGTGGGTGGAGAAGAGTGATAGCAGGAGTGATTTGTGATAGAAGAGTATCTGTGAGAGTGAAAGGGAAAGTTTATAGGACTGTGGTGAGACCTGAGATGTTGTATTGTTTAGAGACAGTGGCATTGAGTAAAAGACAGGAGGTGGAGCTGGAGGTAGCAGAGCTAAAGATGTTGAGATGTTCGTTGGGAGTGATGACGATGGACAGGATTAGAAATGAGTTTATTAGAGGGACAGCGCATGTAGGACGTTTTGGAGACAAGGTGAGGGAGGTGAGATTGAGATGGTTTGGACATGTGCAGAGGAGGGACATGGGGTATATCAGTTGGAGAATGCTGAGGATGGAGACACCAGGAAGGAGGAAAAGAGGAAGATCAAGGAGGAGGTTAATGGATGTGGTGAGGGAAGACATGCAGGTAGATGGTGTGAAAGAGGCAGATGTAGAGGACGGAGGGGGACGGATTTGGGTGGGACGGGGGACGGATAATCTGCTGTGGAGACCCCTAATGGAAGAAGCCGAAAGAAGATATAAAGAAGAAGATATAAAAGATATAAATATTATTATTATTTTCAACACAATTAAGGCAAAACATGTGACATTCTTTCTACAGCAGAAATCACATTGTTTTAAAGTTCTTCTACTTCTTTGGTTCAGTGTGGCACACCCTGTAGTTGAAGTTGTCTCTTTACCGTTGAATGATTTGTGCTCCTTCAGCCACAAGGGTGTTAGTAAAGTCAGGTACTGATGTAGGTGATCTGAGGAGACCTGTGGTGTGTTTCAATTTACCACACAGTTGTTTGATAGCGTTAAGATGAAAGCTTTAGAGCAGAAGATCATCCACTTCAACCCATGTAAACCATATCGTTATGGACCTTGCTTTGGGAAATTTAATACTGGTATGTGTTTGGGTCTCCTAATAATCCTAAATTGACATTTAGACAAAAATACTATAAGTAGTATTGGATAATATTAATTTTAATATCTGAACAAAGTTAACATTACCAAAGAAAACAGTCATTTATACGAGCTACATGTAAATGTTTAATCAATCACAAAATAATCACAATAAATACCGACTCAGATTTCAAAATATATAATTGTGTGTACATGAACTCTTCTCGTCTCATCATCTTGCTGTTAGAAGATCTTCATCACATATTAGCAATAGACAAATTCTGATTCAACTCACATAAGTGGCATTAGAAATGTCAAATTACTGGCAGCAATTACAAGTGAGTCCAACATCACCCAGTCCGATCACAGAACATGAGACAGTATTCAGATTTCAGTGACCTTCTATACTGCCTTCTTATACTGATTTTGGTCCTTTAATACTTTTTTTGGTCAGATTTGTTGATCCTGTTCCCATTAGATCCAAACGCTTTTCAGCATCTAAAACAGGTTGGACCTCATCAGCACGACAGCAGACTGTCCTCCAGGCGCGCTCACGATAACGTGCACCGCGGCAGGCGCGTTCTCGCGCACATTTCATGAACAGTGTTCTCCGATGTTTCACTGCCTGCGCGAGCCCGACTGTATTACGTGGACAACAGCGCCCTCTACGGTCACAAAATACGATGAGCGCAGAATTCTTCAATGTAATGTTTAACCATTAAAAATGTTAATACATGAATTATCACACGATTCTTAATCACCCCAGTTTGTGTGAAAAGACTCGAATGTGACTCTCAGCACACTGATCTATTAATAGAATGATATTAATGACTCAAACAATGATTGATTTATATTACAATTATCATGAACACAAAACCTTCTTTAAAATAAAACGTGTAAATGAGGTCACGTGTGTTGTGGTGAGTTCGAGTCTGGAGTTTATCATTTATTCCTCTCTAAATGTTCTGCTTGATGTTGAACTGATGCTGAACTGTATGTTGGTGATCAGTAGATGCACCGAGCGCCGATCAGAACACGTGTAAAACAGAGCGTGCGCTCGATCCTGATTGGTGACTCGCTGCGTGTTTCACCAGTTACGTTTTTATCCTCGTTAATAAAAAGAAACGACTGAAATGTAGTGAAGTTACAGTGAAAATCTCCCCAAATGGAAAAACTTCAGTAAAATAAAGATAATAAATTACATTTACTTCATTACTGTCCAGCGCTGCTCAGAAGTGAAAAACTCTGTCTACAAAATGGGGAATTTATTTCTCAACATAAAATTACAAAAGAGTTGAATATCTCATCATTTACACAACATATCATCAAAAGTCGCCACCGGCTTGCTCATAGGGACAAACTTACACTTATAAAGAACATCTTATTTATTTTCATGGCCACATTATTAAAGCTGCTTTGAGACAACGTTCATTGTTAAAAGTGCAAAACAAATAAACATGAATTGAATTGAATTGAATTGAATTGAATTGAATTGAATTGAATTGAAAGGAATCTGGATAAATCTCTGTGCACAAGGGACAAGAGCAACATTAATATTGAATGCCTGCGATCTTTGAGGGATTTTAAACAGTCATGATAGTGTAAAGAAAATCATTGTCTGTAAACACAGTTTGCCATGTCATCCACAAATGCAGGATAAATCTTTTTTAAGTAAAGACAAAGTCATGCTTGAACAAGATCCAGAAACGCCGCCACCCTCTCTGGGCCAAAGTTTATTTAACATGTTTAACAGGACAAGTGTTCTGTAGTCAGACTAATTAAAAATTACATTTCTTTTTGGAAACCATGGACACCACGTCCTCCAGACTAAAGGGTAGAGGCAACATCTGGCTTGTTATCAGTGTTTAGTTGAAAAACTCACAACTCTGATGGTATGGAAGTGCATTAGTGGCAGTGGAATGAGCAGCTTGTATATTTGGAAAGGCTTCATCAATGCTAGGAAGACCTTGCATATTTAAACAAGACAATGCTAACGGCATAATGTGTTTATTAGAATAGAATGACTTTGTAGTAGAAGAGACCAGGTGCTGAACTGGACAGCCTGCAGTCTAGATCTTTCACTATTTTAAAATATTTGGTGCATCATGAAATGAAAAACACAACAAAGGAACCCCAGAACTGTTGAACAAACACATATGGAACAACATTCCTCTCCCAAAACTTGACCAACTAGTCTCCACAGTTCCCGGATGTATAAGGACAGAAGATCTGAAGGTCTGAAGATGCTGCACAGTGGGAAACATGGCCCTGTCCCAACTTTTTTGAGACATGTTGATGCCATTAAATTCAACATGACCTTATTTTTTCTTAAAGTGGTATAAATTCTCCGTTTTTTTGTTTTGTTCTATTGTGAATATAATATGGATTTATGAGATTTGCAAATCATTGCATTCTGTTTTTATTTATATTCTGCATAGTGTTCTAGTTTATTTTGTATTTGAGTCTGTAATACATGAGCTAAATGTAAATACAGGCATGGCTATAAACTAACAAGGCACACCAGGGCTTTTTATAATATGAAGTTTTTAATGAGCAAACCACTGGCAAAATTCTATAAAAGAAATTACAAAAGAAATTTTTTTTACATGAAACACACAATCACTGACTACATTTCACAATACTAAGTTTCTAAAACATTTGCAAATTTTGCACAGCATGCATAAAACTTAATCTGGGTAAATGTGTAACACGGTCAATAGCATGGGAAAGTAGGAAATAGAAGAAGTAGAAATTATGAAACAGTCTCCAGTTTCACTCTTCTAGCCACTGCTGGGTTGATCTGAACCATCAATGCTTCTTCAGTCAGTAAGGCTTGCATCATCTAAAATAAATGCATGGAATTGCAACAAAAAATTATTAATTTTAATAACTAAATGAGACTATTTTTAAAAGGAAACAAAAAAAATCTTACCTCGTTTACAGAATATGGACATTGGACTCTAGGTTTTTTTTTTAAGATCATCATCATTAAATATTGCCATGTTGATCCTGGTGGTGGGTATACCAGGCAACCTGCACCTCTCGTACAGAACTGATGAGGAGCACTCCAGAATTCTTGCCTTTTGCCTGACTGTGTAACCTTGCTTCATTAGAAATTTAATTTGATCACATGTTATGTGAATGACTGGTCCCCTGTGCCTACCTGAAATAGAAAATCACACTTATGTGTCTTCCCTTTTAGCAGCTTGAAAGATAAACAGCATAAAGTTAGAAAAACCATGACTACTGGATTATTTGACTCATAACTGTGTGATACTGTAGCAGATGCTTTGCACTTTGCCATACATATATCACAGATTAAACTATTTTTATAGGATGACACTTATTTGCTATTGCAAACAATGCAAAGGATTATCACAATACAAAGTTATGAATACAGATACAATTTCCACTTTATGGGCCGATGAACTTTTGGCCTCTTGGATTAGCTGCTTCTATGTTATTTTATAAGTACACACTGAAGTGTTTGAGTGTAAACAAACAAATTCATACGGTGTCATGGTTGCCTTTCTTACTCATCATTTAAACCATGGTCACATTCCAGCACTGACCAGTAACTGACACTTTACTGGTAAATGACATTTAAATGACATATAAATAGAGTAGCCTGCATTTAGCCCAGGAAGATAATCAGGAGCTGTAACTGTATTACAGTTGTTTATAACAGAGTTAATTAATCAGAAAAGTGGTCAAAATGCATGGAACTATACCTGTCTGTTGGATGGTTGTAATGTGAAAGATATTGATAATGATATGTAGAACGTGATGCATGAAACTCACCTGAGCTGGTTTGAGAAACAGAAAACCATCCAGGTTGCTCACTCTGCATACATTGTTTGAAGATCATCCAGACGTTTAAGCTCTTCAAACGTTCCAGGTGATCGAGGAAATCTTTGTGCATTTCTTATGCAATTATCCATTGCACAAAGTGCCCCCCCCCATGGTTCTCAACATTCAGCTCTTTTAAATACTTGACATTTTCTTGTTATTTTGCCAAGAACAGCAGCCACCATAAATTCCAAATCCTATTCCAAACTCAATTTGTACAATCTAAATGTTCTGATATTATTCCAACAAGTCCAAACTGAAATAGATGTGTGTGTGTGTGTGTGTGTGTGTGTGTGTGTGTGTGTGTGTGTGTGTGTGTGTGTGTGTGTGAGAGAGAGAGAATATATATACAGTAGATTCAATGTGGAATTGCTACTAAATGTATGTACAGATATCTTACATATCTTTACTAGTCAAATTCTAAAGATATCTGTAGTGAATTAAATCCAGAAAAAATACACATAAATAAATAAAAACAAACAATCAGTGTAATTAGTGAGAAAAGGAAGAGGAAACGGTCAATTGTCCACTTTTTTGTGCATGTTAAGAATGCAGAGCACGCAGCCCACAATGGCCTCCTTGGACTCCTGCGAGCTCAAACGCTCCCAGACGAGACGCAGCGCGGCGGTGAGGTGAGCAGCAGCCGCAGAGACGCTTCTCCTGAGCGCGCGAGCTGCTGCACCGGCGAGGCGGCTTCCGAAGAGCCGGAGGAGCGCTGAGCGGATCAAGAGGAACACAGCGGGCATGCTGAGAGAGAGAGAGAGAGAGAGAGAGAGAGAGAGAGAGAGAGAGAGAGAGAGAGAGAGAGAGACTGTCCGGATCTGAGCTCCTGATGAGCCACGGACAGACGCACGAGAGTTTGAGATAAAGTCAGGTTGCTCCTCTCATCTGTCCTTTAACGATGTTGCGAAAAAACGTTCGTTAAATGAAAGGAAAATACAAATGAAAGTAAAGAAACGGATGCAGGACTTCTTCTCGCTGGGTTCCTTTCGGCGTTACTGAAACCTCTCTGGTGTCTCCTCATTTCTTCAGTGTGCGCGCAGCAGCTGTTTTGGGGCGAGGACAACGAGTGCACCCTATTTTCTGCAGCCATTCTGGAGTTGTGTAACTGTGAAATCTACAATTGATTCATTTTCATGTAGTTTTAGTTTATTTGGAAATGTTCTCTCTCTAATAACTATTTATTGAATCTCATTCGAGTAAATGATGTCGTATTGCAGCTTTATCTCTGTGAATAATTTACAGCAGAGGTGCACAAACTTCTTCCAAAGAAGAGCCAAAACTCTAAATGATTGAGGTTCATGGACCAAAAGTAAATCCTGTATTATAAAACTGTATTATATCACATTCAAATTTGCCATGAATACTCTAAAAAATAGTAAATTATGACTTTTTATGCAGTTTAATGAAGTTAATTTTCTACAGCAGTTGATTTCAGTTGATGAGAACTCAAGGGAAGATGTTTCACTAAATGTTAAAGTGTGCTTGTGGAGATCCATGGATTCATTCAGCTATGAGCATGTTAGTAAAGTCAGGTAGTGATGTAGGTGAGGAGGTGAGGAGGTCTGGGGTGCAGTCAGCGTTCACATTCATCCCAAAGGTGTTTAATAGTTTTGGAGCTCAATATCAGGAGATCTTCCTCTCCTACCCATGGAAAGCAGATCTTTATGGAGATGGATTTGTGCACAGGGACATTGTCACGCTGGAACAGGTCTGGGTTTCTTAGTTCAAGTGAAGGGAACATTTCATGGTCCTGCATCCAAATATGTCAATTAAAATTTTGTGCCTCCAACATTTTGGTAACAGTTTGGTTAACATATGGCTGGAAAATTGAGGTCTCAATACTTTTATAACTATATCTCAAAATGAGCATGCGTAACTTATACAGAGAGAAAAAAAGAGAATTTATTGTCATGGAGTAGTAAATACACCAATAACTCAAAAGTAAAGTTTAAGCAGAACATTTCTTCACTATTGCAGTACAAGCAGTTAGAAAGAAAGAAAGAAAGAAAGAAAGAAAGAAAGAAAGAAAGAAAGAAAGAAAGAAAGAAAGAAAGAAAGTAAGAAAGAAAGAGTGGGAAGGTGCTCTGTAAAGGTCAAACAACAGAAGACATGGTTCACCATTTGTTCCTCATGAGTCAGCTGTAAGTGTAACAGTTGTTTTAAGCTTTCTTTGCAGCTCATATTTCTGCGAAATGTTTGTGTTCATGCCCTTAAGGAAATACAAAGATGATTAAATCCTCTAAAATACTACCCATTGTTGCACACTTGTTATTAAATTGTCCTAATTTCACTGGTCTGCGACTAATCATGGAAAATGTACTTACCTATTAGCAACACATGATGATCACATGGAACTGCCACAGCTGTTAATGAATATAATGTAGGGTGTATCATATAAAAAAATGCTTCTTTATTTTCTGCTAATCTTCTATTAGATCATTTTCACAGGAAACTGCCCCTGATGATACTCTGGGTCACACTTTAGTTTGACTTCAGCTCTGTAATTGGAGATGCTCTATTTTACCCATTAGCCCCCGTCACATCACCACACAAACCAAACTCGCCTTCTTCTTATTGCACCTAATGAGGAGTGTATTTAAGCCCTGGATTTGTATGTTTCCTTGTCTAGTGTTAATTGTAGCTTATGTTTAACTTCTAGTTTTCATATTGTTTAAGTTGTGTGTGTAAATAAACCACTTGCACTTGTACACAACTCCAGAATCGCTGAAAACTGCAAGTTCATGTTTTTAAAGTAGTGTAAATAAAGCAATAATTACTCAGTCATCAATACTACATGAGGCATAATAAGTCTATACAAAAAAATACATTACTTAATTTGTACAACAGGTATGAATTACATGTATCCTAACTGTGTTGAATTTTTTCATTGACAGTGTCTCTACATGATGATTGTGAGATCTAGATCTATTGATGATCTTTTTATTTCTGTAAAGCTGCTCTGGGAAAATGTTAAAGTGCTATACAAATAACATTGAATTAATCTCAGACAGATAAACAGTACACACAGATACTTTAATGAGAGATTTGTGCTTCCCTTATTTTAAAAATCATCAGCTGTCATTTGGGCATAAACAAACCACCATAAATAATACTTAAAATTTTATAAATGTATTCAATTAAGCAAACTGTAAACTGAAATGACCTAAACTTATATCAATTCAATAATTATATATAAAAAATACAGAAATAAATAATGGTTTTGCTTTTATATTATACTTTGAAAAATGGTTCAATAAAACTTGTTGCTGTACTATAGGGCCTCCTGTATTTGTATAACTTCTGTGGTACAAGCAGTAGATTGGTAGATGGGGTTGATCATGCGAAAACAAATATAGGGACAGCTGCTAGGTCCAGAAGACAATTCAACTGTTGTGTGTCTTCCTGGAGCAGCTGCAGTGGCATTATAAAATTAGAAAACCACAGCCCTTGGTCTGGAAGCTGACCCTGCCTTACACAGATCTTTAAGGAGCAGCTCTTTCTGCGTCACCTGTCACTTGAACAAGTCAGCTGTCAATTTTTTTTTTAAGTTTTACACTCCTCAGTATTCCTTCATATCACACAAACAATTTCTAAACAGGTTTTCTAGCGTGGCAGGGAGCACTATCCTGCTCAATATGCAGCTGGGAGAAAGAGAGTTTCTGGTGCTACATAAAACTCACTGATTTGCACCATTTATAAATTGTACATTATGGGAGCATGTGAAAGGTACAGACTACATGGACACCAGGATGAATGTAAAAGGTTGCAGCAGGTGTGGTTTTAAAATAAATGCTCTAGTGACACCCTGCTGTATATTAAAAAAGTTGGGACACTGTGTAAAAAGTCAATAAAAATTAGAAAGCAATGATTTGCAAATCTCATAAATGTATATTTTATTCACAAAACACATGGGACAAAATATCAAATGTTTGGACTGATGAAAAAAATCAGGTAATTTCGAATTTCATGTCTCAAAAAAGTTGGGATGGGGCAACAAAAGTCAGTAAGTGTAATTTAAATGTAAAAGTTGGAAAAACCACCATATATATCTGACGCAGTACACAGTAAAATGAAACAACATTCCTCCTGAACCCTGTTGCTACATACAACAACAATCACAGAAAACAGTAAGTGTCCTCAACACATAAAGTGGATCGTGTGCAAACAGTGCAAAGACAACACAAGACAGTGCAAGACAAAGACACAAAACACGAAATACAAAATAGCGCAGCCAGTAAACCTGTTGTATATTACACACTGCAATGTGTAAAGGATGTAAAGTGAACATTGTAATTAACAAAAATGTAAACAAAATGTTGTGCAAAAGAGCATTAGTAGCAAATTAAAAAAAAAGATGTGCAAAAACGGCATGTTAACAGTTCGTAGTAATGAAGTGATGTAATGTGAGTGGTACTGAAGACATGGATTTGTGAAGTGAGAACGATTGTGTGTTTGAGTCCGGGTTGTTCAGATCAGTCACACAGTTTGTGTGTGTGTGTGTGTGTGTGTGAGTTTAATTCAGTTCTTTGTTGAGAAGCCTAATGGCTTGTGAGAAAAAGCTGTTACACAGTCTGGACGTGACGGCCCGAATGCTTCGGAACCGCTTCCCTGATGGCAGGAGGGTGAAGAGTGTGTGTGAGGGGTGTGTGTGAGTGGTGTGTGTGTGTGTGTGTGTGTGTGGTGTGTGTGGTCGTCCAATGCTGTTGGCTTTGCGGATGCAGCGTGTGTTGTAACTGTACATGATGGAGGGGAGAGAGAGACTCCGCTAATTTTCTCAGCTGTCCTCAATATCCTCTGTAGGGTCTTGCGATCCGAGACGATAAAGTTCCCAAACCAGGCAGTGATGCAGCTGCTCAGGATGCTCTTAATGGTCCCTCTGTAGAACATGGTCAGGATGGGGGGAGGGAGATGGGCTTTCCTCAGCCTTCTCAGGAAGTAGAGACGCTGCTGGGCTCTTAGTGATAAAGCTGGTGTTAAGTGACCAGGTGAGATTATCTGCCAAATGAACGGAATTTGGTGCTCTTGACGATCTCCACTGAGGATCCATCGATGATCAGTGGAGAACGGTTGCTCTGTGTTCTCCTGAAGTCATCAACCATCTCTTTAGTTTTGTTAACGTTCAGAGACAGGTTGTTCGCTTCACACCAGGCTGTTAACCGTTGCACCTCCTCTCTGTATGCTGACTCATCGTTCTTGCTGATGAGACCCACCACGGTCGTGTCTTCGGCGAACTTAATGGAGTGATTCTGGCTGAGCATTGCCACACAGTCGTAAGTTAGCAGAGTGAACAGCAGTGGACTGAGCACACAGCCCTGAGGTGCTCCAGTGCTCAGTGTGGTGGTGCTGGAGATGCTGTTCCTGATCCAGACAGACTGAGGTCTCCCAGTCAGGAAGTCCAGAATCCAGTTACAGAGGGAGGTGTTCAGGCCCAGTAAGTTCAGCTTCTCAATCAGGTGCTGAGGGATGATCGTGTTGAATGCTGAGCTGAAATCTATAAACAGTATTTGTACATATGAGTCCTTGTTGTCTAGGCGGGTGTGGGCCAGATGAAGGGTCGTGGAGATGGCATTATCAATGGAGCGGTTTGGACGCGAACTGCATGGGGTCCAGTGAGGATGGTAGCTGGGTATTGATGTGCCTCATGATGAGCCTTTTTAGAAGTCCTTCAGTGCATCTTGGGAGGGAGGCGTCATGGTCACAAGCAGGTGATCGCCTGGATGCCCTGCCAAATGATTCTGAAGCAAGAGTACAGTAAGAGTATAGTGGAGGTGAAGAGAGTTTCTGATTGGGTGATGAACGTAAAGCTGGAAGTTGAAGGGGGTTATGATAAATTTCATCAGTGCCTATGCTCCACAAGTGGGTTGTGAGATGGAGGGGAAAGAAAAATTCTGGAGTGAAATGGTGATGAAATGGTGGAGAGTGAACCTAGGAATGAAAGATTTGTGATGAGAACAATGGCAACATGGCCGTTGCAAAGGGAACAGAGCGAGTGAGGAGGAGATGGGTAGTTATTGAGAGGTCACAGGTTGTTTACACATGGAGTACTGTACATCCAGCACAGAAGTACATTCATCTTCCTCTCCAAGTACTGACTGTGCATGTGCTCCAGTCTGTTCTACATGGTGTGAGCTTTATTCTGATACGTTTAACATCATGTATTTACCAAAAACAACCTGAGATACTGGGACTGTGCTGAGATACACACAAAATTAGAATCAGAATACTTTACTGATCCCAGAGGTAAATTGCTTGTTTGCATTTGCTCACAGTAAAATACCAAAGTAACAATTAGAGTAAAAGTAAAATTAATAAAAAAAATGTGCCCCAGGTTGGAACATCTGGATGCAAAAATTCAGAATTAATGCACTCACACAGCACACATACAGTATAATTAAGCAGGATTTATTCCAGATCAATTCCACATGCTGTGAGTAGGAAAGATACAAAGATAAACAAACAAACATCAACCAATAAATAAATGAACGAATTAATGAACGAACAAATAAATAAATAAATAGGCGTTAAAGCTAGTAAGGTAGTTACGCTCGAAAATTCAACTTCCTCAAACACATCAGCGTCATTTCCGGGGCGTGGTCTTTCGTGGGCGGGGCGGAGAGGAGCCAGGTGTTGTGCCTAATTCAAACCCCCGGTCTGAAATCAACCCCCCTACGCGTGCACGCGCACAGTACCGTCGTATTTCCTGTAGATGGCACTAAAAACACGGAAGATTGTGTCAAATGTTTTCCTGGTCCTAACGCCAAAAGATCAATTTGAAGAAAACGTGTACAGCTTCCTGTAGATGGCAGAATAAACTCAGGAATGTAATCATTTGCTTTTAAAACAACCTGCGTGAATTCCAAACGCGTATTTATTTTGCGTTAATACCTAGACTTACTTAAATTACTCGGATACACAAGTAAAAAAAAATATTTAAATATATCTAACCCTAACCCCCCCTGCTTATTTCTTTTTCCTTCATACTCAGAGTTACCAAACTTGCTGTGAAAAAAATACTACATTTAATCTAACAACATGGACAGCTGTATATTCTAGGGGGGTATTATTTAGGCAAGCTAAATGTAAACCCCCTGCCTGAATTCTTCAACCCCCCAGTTCTATTTATTTTTCTTCCATAAACAAATCTCTGTCAAATAAAAATAAACAAAGTTTCACTTTTTTTTTGTGTGTGTGCTGTCTTTGGTTTGCAAAGCATTAAATAAGATTTTGTGATTCTGTAAAATAAACAAATGTATAAGTATTAATTGAATATTAATGGACAAAGTCGAAAGTAAGATATTTTCTAATAGTTTGGAAGGTTTACCAATGCAATACTCAAAAAAAAGATACAGCTTTGCTTTTTAAAAGTTATTTCAACCTCGCTGTAAAATTTAAAGTGTCATGTTTTATCCAACACCCGATCACGTGAAGGATCGACCGATCAGGACTCTGCCTTGGGTGCGGGGATGCCGTGTGCCAAAGAGGAGGCGCAAAACGGTAGGAGTTTTCCCTGTGTAATTAGTCTTTAATGACAGATATTGGCATTAAAACTTTATTTTTAAGATATAAGTGTGTAAAATAATAATTTCCAGGTGTAAACAGCAGGACGTGAAGAAAACAATTTTTAACAACTTTCTTTCGACTTGTCATTTTGAAAGGTAAATATGTTTCTATTGTCACATTATAGCCAGATTTACAGTAGAGTTGACTGGGGGTTGATTACATTCGTGTTGAATTCTTTAGGTGTAGCAAAGATTATAAGACAACTAGCTGGAAGTCATGAAAGTTCAAAAAGCTTTGGTTCCTCCGTTGGGAAAAGGTCAAATTTGTAAATTTTACTGTACTGTATGTTTACACTAGGTGGCGCCATTAGAACATGAAATAGGCCCATGTACTTTTTTTTGGTAAAGCCAGAAACTACCTTAAAATCCTTCAGTGATACGTTTTCTATTTTTCTGTAAAAATGTCTTCTCCACTTTAGATTTATGAATATTGTGATGATTTGAGGCTTGCATTTAGGTTCCTCTGTCGATCTGTAGGAGAAATGCTGAGGATGGAGCTGCTACGAAGGAGGAAAAGAGGAAGACCAAGGAGGAGGTTAATGGATGTGATGAGGGAAGACATGCAGGCCATGAAGTTATGGGAAAGAGTAGTGGAAGCCAGGCTGAGAGAAGAGGTGACCATCTGTGAGCAACAGTATGGTTTCATGCAGAGGAAGAGCACCACAGATGCCTTATTTGCTTTGAGGATGTTGATGGAGAAGTATAGAGAAGGTCAGAAGGAGTTGCATTGTGTATTCGTGGATTTAGAGAAAGCGTATGACTGGGTGCCAAGAGAGGAGTTGTGGTATTGAATAAGGAAGTCAGGTGTGTCAGAGAAGTATGTGAGGGTGGTGCAGGACATGTCTGAGGACAGTGTAACGGCGGTGAAGTGTGCAGTAGGTACGACAGACTGGTTCAGGGTTAAGGTTGGACTGCATCAAGGATCGGCCCTGAGCCCTTTCCTGTTTGCAGTGGTGATGGACAGGTTGACGGACGAGGTCAGACAGGAGTCTCCCTGGACTATGATGTTTGCGGATGATATTGTGATTTGTGGTGAGAGTAGGGAGCAGGTTGAGAAGAACCTGGAGAGGTGGAGATATGCGCTGGAGAGAAGTGGAATGAAAGTCAGTAGGAGTAAGACAGAGTACATGTGTGTGAATGAGGGGGGGGGGAGTGGAGGGGTGCGGTTGCAGGGAGAAGAGGTGGAGAAGGTGGAGGAGTTCAGGTACCTGGGGTCAACAGTGCAAAGTAATGGAGAGTGTGTTAGAGAAGTAAAGAAAAGAGTGCAGGCAGGGTGGAGTGGGTGGAGAAGAGTAACAGGAGTGATTTGTGATAGTAGGGTATCTGCAAGAATGAAAGGGAAAGTTTATAGGACTGTGGTGGGACCTGCGATGTTGTATGGATTAGAGACAGTGGCATTGAGTAAAAGACAGGAGATGGAGCTGGAGGTAGCAAAGCTGAAGATGTTAAGGTTTTCGTTGGGAGTGACGAGGATGGACAAGATTAGAAATGACTTTATTAGAGGAACAGCGCATGTAGGACGTTTTGGTGACAAGGTGAGGGAGGTGTGATTGAGATGGTTTGGAGAAGGAGGGACATAAATTATATTGGTAGAAGAATGCTGAGGATGGAGCCACCAGGTAGGAGGAAAAGAGGAAGGCCAAGGAGGAGGTTCATGGATGTGGTGAGGGAAGACATGCAGGTAGTTGGTGTGAAAGAGGCAGATGTAGAGGACAGGGTGGTATGGAGACGGATGATCCACTGTGGCGCCCCCTAATGGGAGCAGCCGAAAGAAGAAGAAGAAGAAGTACTCACGAAACTTTACTTGAGTAGTTTTTTGTGTACTTTTACTTAAAGTATTTTAAGTAATTAACTATATCTAAATCATATCTGTTACTGAATAATAAAATACAATAAAAATGATGCAAGGGGGAAAATCCTGCAACACAAACTACTGCACTGATTTGATTGATGGGCAAGAAAGAAAGATGGAGACGGACAGGACAGGCGCCAGTGATGCACTAGCTGAAAGCCAAAAGCCATTGAATCGAAGTTGTTCAGTGTTGTTCAAGTTGTTCAGTGCGTGTGCTCACTGTCTGAATTCTTAATCTGCATTTGCCATTTCAATTATTGTCGTTAATGACATTCTAAAAAAGCAGATTACTCACAGTTATTTATTTATTTATTTATGGTTATTGTGCCTTAATTTGTAAAGGTGTTCTTTCAATTAAAAGCAACTAGTTTGATATATCTTCTGAGTACTGTTATGTCAATGAAGTAGCTAATTTTAAATTTACCGAGTTTTTTTTTAACAGTGGGGTGGGGTGGGGACACTTTCGAACTACACTAGAATCCCCCTCCCTACCCCCACTGTTAAAGTAAACACCTCTGAGTAGAATATTTTATTACTCTTTCCACCTCAAAATAAAAGCAAACAACAACACAACAAGTATAGGAATCACTTTGAGAGATTTGTGTATGTGTTGTGTACGCTAGAGGGTATTGTGCTCCTAAACACTATTCACATTTTTTGGTTTGTCAGCTATGGTAGATTATCACAGCTTTGCAAATCTTACGTAAAACAAAAGTGATAGTACAGTGGAACCCGGTTATCTCAACCACGGTTACCTCGACAACCCCATTAAGTCGACGTTTTTGAAGTGGAACTGCCAAATTCTCGCTTTTTCTAAGCATTTTGTATCGGTTATTTTTTATGTCGCCGAACCCTGATATCTCGAGCACAAGGGAGGAAAATTTTGCCGGTTATCTCGGTGCACCCGCAGAAGAACTCGCGGAAGTGGCGGAAAAATCAAGTCTTACAGCTGCTCCAGGTGTTGTATTGTATACTGGTGAATCTCTGCTGTTAGTTAGTGCTAGTGTTTGTAGTGTTAGTAGCGGCGCGGCGTGGCTTTGGGAAGAAAAGCGCAGCAGTTGAGAGAGTGCCGGTGGGAAGACACGTACCGGGATACGCATGAGCGATAACAACGACCGCCGTAAACCAACATATACCACCAATAACGGACAGTGAGAGTGTGGAAGTGTAAATAGGAGCTGGTGATGATGATAAACGAGCACCATATGTGCGCGATTGAAGCCGGGAGCTTCAGAGAAAGCGGCCGAGAAAACACCTGCCACGCTGAAGGGGGCTGAAGGGGGCGTGGCAGGTGGATTCCTGACAGATAAACATGTACTGTATGTATTTTTATAACATGCCTTCATCAAACAAATCGCAGCAACGCTGTTGTGTAAAAAAACCCTCCAAAAACACGTGCATGTACATTCTCATTTATTAACGCACATCATGAACATAAAGAAATTTCAAGCACATTATTATACTGCCGCCATTTTGATTTTCGTTTATCTCGATCATCGGTTACCTCGATGCTTTTTGACCCCCTAGGACATCGACATAACCGGGTTCCACTGTATTTTCTTTTTTTCCCCAATTATTTACATTATTTTATTTATTTATTTGTATATTTATTTATTTATTTATTTATTTATTTATTTATTTATTTATTTATTTATATTAAAATGTGTCTGCCTATCTTGAATTTAGTTGAATAATAAATAAATCACATTAATATGTTGTAACATTTAAAGGTCCTTTCTGTGTTAGACTACATCAAGAGGGAAAACATTTAATTGTTACACTTTTGTTACCTTTGGATGTAAACATTTTAAGATGTTACACTTTTAGATGTTACACTTTTTTTTTACCATCATACTATCAATTAGTAAAACAAAATATAGAAATCTATGCAAAAAAAAAAAAACCCTGTTGACAGCCAACCCTTATTTATTCATTTGTGCTTTTTGGTCTGTAGATTATGGATCCTACAATGTATAGTGCTATTGTAACCTACAAAACAGGCGGTGGGTATCCTCTGGGATTATCCAAGGACCAGAAGTCAAATTTTCGGGAAAAAAACGGCTATTTTTGACATTGAGGGTCTTTTGACATAAGACTGTGATAAATCAATATTGTTATTTTTAAAACCCTTTTGCAACATAAAATATAGCTATATATTATTATATTCCATTAGGATCATTTAAGAGAGGCCTGTTATTTTTATAATTTAATGTTATGCTAAGCTTTATTTTTTACACGATTTGTTTTACATTGTTTGACAACGGACCCGATGTACAGATGTCTAGTTTTCTCTATTTGTACTGTATAATTGTAATTCTTGATGCTTTAATTAATAGGTATTGTATTGTTACTATATCATTCAGATAGTCAAGTCAAGTCAAGTCAAGTTTATTTGTATAGCGCTTTTCACAACAGACATTGTCTCAAAGCAGCTTTACAGAAAACAACAGTGAAGGTGAATGGTGTGCGTTTGTCCCTGATGAGCAGCCGTGGCGACAGTGGCAAGGAAAAACTCCCTTAGATGATATGAGGAAGAAACCTTGAGAGGAACCAGACTCAAAGGGGAACCCATCCTCATATGGGTGACATCAAGAGTTTGGTCATAAATCTTTCAACAATACAGAACAATTTGTGATCATCATAGATCCAGCATCAGCTTCTCCATGCCAGGGCCTTTAAACACTCGGCATCTACTTCTCCATGATCATCCATAGGTCCATAATCTTCACGAGGTGGGACGTGACTGGAGCTGGCCAAACCTCAGGATGCCTCGGGATGGGGAGAGAAAGAGAAGCAGTGGAGAGGAATTAGCGTAGCTGCTGTTCATGATATTAACAGCACAAGTTGATAATGTGCATGTGATCAGATGTTCTGGAGCACAAGGTTGTGATGTGATGTGTGTGATGTGTGTTATGTGTAGGCTTTGCTAAAAAGATATGTTTTTAATCTACACTTAAACTGGGAGAGTGTATCTGAACCCCGAACACTGTCAGGAAGACTATTCCAGAGTTTAGGAGCTAAATGTGAAAATGCTCTACCGCCTTTAGTGGACTTTGCTATTCTAGGAACTACTAGAAGCCCAGAGTTTTGAGATCTCAGGGAGCGTGACGGATTGTAGCGTGTTAAGAGACTGGATAGATACATGGAGATAAACCATTTAGTGCTTTATAAGTGAGTAGCAGTAGTTTGTAGTCTATTCGAAACTTAATAGGAAGCCAATGTAGGGACGATAAGATTGGGGTTATATGATCGTATTTTCTTGACCTAGTAAGAACTCTTGCTGCGGCATTCTGAACTAACTGAAGCTTGTTTATTAATGATAGTCAGCTCTACTACAGAAGATACAAAGGAACTGCCCGTGAACTGAGATTAAAGGTTGTCTGTGGTGCAGAGGATGCAAATAAATGCTTTATAGAGTTTCACGCTAGCAGCATTGGTGCACATTGTGGACGTAAAAAAAAAAAAAGATGCCATATCTAAAAGGTTTTACTGGCCAGGGATGTCCGAGGATCTTGACAAATGGGTAATGACACTGATCAAAGTTAACAAATTGAATAAAATCTTTATTTTCTTTTGATGCTTACTGATAATTTCTTTTTAAACAGGTGTCTGAATGTGTGGCATGTCAGGCCACTAAAGCATCAATTAAAGAAGAGGTCAAAATTACACCTATACAGGTAATCTATCTATCTATCTGTCTGTCTATCTATTCATCTATTCATCCATCCATTCATCTCTCCATGACACCAAGAACACGTTAGATTTAATTGCACATGTATGTAATAGAATACTTACATAATTTACTAAATATTTTTATCAAATTGTAATTTTTATCATATTTTTTGCAAGGTCACACAACCCTTCGAACTTTTGAGGATGGATCTGATCGGGAAACCAATCAATATATATATATGCGTAATAATTGATTACTTGACCAAATGGCCACAGGCTTATCCACTTGGAAGTAAGCCTGCAGAGGAGGTCACAAACTGTATTATCAAGTTTTTCAATCAGTTTGAGGCACCAAAACGCAAACTCACAGACCAAGGGAGGGAGTTTGTTAATCAGGTCAATCCAAGCTGTAACATACCATGCAGTGCTCAAATGTACTTTGAAAAATATTTACCTATATTGACAATAATTAAATAACAATTTTGTTTTATAATCAGATCAACCAAAATGTGTCCAAAATTCTTGGCATCAAAAGGAGTTTGTGCTCACCCTATCATCCCCAGACCAACGGTCTAGTCGAAAGGATGAATGGAACCATACAGAGGTACTAAATTTATACATCAATTTTAACACAAAGATCCTTAAATTTTTTTTCATCCACCTATATGAAAATGTAATGTGTTTATTGCAGAACTATAATGGCGTTTGTAAGGATTGTTAGAAACCAAGTAAAGAATACACAGGTATTTATATATATCTTCTGCTAAAACTATTTTTAATGTTAATTATTTGTTTAAGGGCTCTCGGCAAATTGGTCTCCAAAAAACCGAAGCAGTGGGATGAACACCTTGATGCTGTTATGTTTGGACTAAGGACCAAAAAACAGATGACAACAAAGTTCTCTCCTTTTTATATGATGTTTGGTCGTGAGGAAACGATACCCTTCTCAGGTCCCAGAAGATTATCAGGTGGGTTGTCTTCTATGTTCTATGTTTGTTTAATTTTTAATTGTATGTATCGCATTCAGTATGAACTTTGACTAGCACAGCACAGAGTCACTTTAAACACTTTAATAGCAGCACATGGACAGTTCACACTGGGTCATTTTTTTTATCTGTAATTCTATCAATGTCTGTCTGATAATAATTCCATCCCTTCTGTCTAATTAATGTGTATATATTTTTTTTTAGTATATATATATATATATATATATATATATATATATATATATATATATATATATATATATATATATATATATATATATATATATGTATGTATTACATTTTATAGTTATACTTTAATAAGCCCTTTTATACTTTCTTTTTATTTTATTATGTTTTTACTTCTATGTTGGACAGAGGTATAAAGGATTTCACTATGTCATATGTGTATGTCACAAATAAAATTTGAATTTGAACTTGCCTGCATGAATTTGAGATGATCAGGTATTTTTAACTAGAACCAAATGTTCCATTTTCAGATCGACAGCTCTGTTGAAGCTGTGGTGGGAATTGAACAAATGACTGAGGACGTCCTGAAACTCAATGAAGTTCTTTAAACTGCACTTACCCAAACTGCTCAGGTCCAAAAAAAAAAAAGACAAATAAAGAATATAAAGCAAAGAAAGTGAAATTCTCTGTGGGTGACAAGGTGTGGAGATGTAATGTTCGGAGCCAGCAGAGAAAAGGTGGAAAATTAGATCCACATTTTTTAGGTCCATACACAATTAAAGACATTAAAGGCAAGAATGCTGATCTAATAGATGAGAGAGGGGTTATTTTGCCAAGAATCAATATTTACCACTTAAGATTATATATTGAGGAGATGCCACGCATTCCACACAAGATTGTATCCAGATCAACAGACGCAAATCCATCACAAAAAACCTGTCCAACTGCTGAATCACCTGCAATCTCAAAAGTGACAGAGTCATATGTCACCACCGCTGTATCTGTTTCACCATCACCTGCAATCTCCAAAAGAGCTGCATCACCTGTCTCAACAAGGGTTTCACCATCACCTGTCATCTCCAAAAGAGCTGCATCACCTGTCTCAACAAGGGTTTCACCATCACCTGTCATCTCCAAAAGAGCTGCATCACCTGTCTCACCAAGGGTTTCACCATCACCTGCCATCTCCAAAAAAGCTGCATCACCTGTCTCAACAAGGGTTTCACCATCACCTGTCATCTCCAAAAGAGCTGCATCACCTGTCTCACCAAGGGTTTTACCATCACCTGCCATCTCCAAAAAAGCTGCATCACCTGTCTCACCAAGGGTTTCACCATCACCTGCCATCTCCAAAAAAGCTGCATCACCTGTCTCACCAAGGGTTTCACCATCACCTGTCATCTCCAGAACAGCTACATCACCTGTCTCCCCAAGGGTTTCACCATCACCTGCAATCCCCAAAAGAACTGCATCACCTGTCTCCCCAAGGGTTTCACCATCACCTGCCATCGCCAAAAAAGCTGCATCACCTGTCTCACCAAGGGTTTCACCATCACCTGCCATCTCCAAAAAAGCTGCATCACCTGTCTCACCAAGGGTTTCACCATCACCTGTCATCTCCAGAACAGCTACATCACCTGTCTCCCCAAGGGTTTCACCATCACCTGCAATCCCCAAAAGAACTGCATCACCTGTCTCCCCAAGGGTTTCACCATCACCTGCCATCGCCAAAAGAGCTGCATCACCTGTCTCCCCAAAGGTTTCACTATCACCTGCCATCTCCAAAAGAGCTGCATCACCTGTCTCTGTATCTGTGTCATCATCACCTACCACTAGAGCAAAAGCAGTACAGCACCGCCTCATCAGCAGTAAGTCAGCAGAAGAAGAGCTATAAACTAATGAAAGCTAACAGTCATGTTTTCTCATACTTATTATTTTCTTATGACATTTATCAATACAGTTGTTCAAGAGGCATGGGCAAGAAAAAATTCAATTCAATTCATTTTTATTTGTATTGCGCTTTTAACAATGAACATTGTCTCAAAGCAGCTTTACACAGATAATGTGGTGATTAAACGTAAATATGTTCTTTGTAAGTATGTTTGTCCCTGATGAGCAACTGTGGCAAGGAATAACTTCCTGAGATGGCATAAGGAAGAAACCTTGAGAGGAAACAGACTCAAGAGGGAACCCATCCTCATCTGGGTTGCACCAAATGTCCATTTGAAGCAGATATACAACTGACTCCCGAGTCAGTGCAGCAGACTGCCGACACCAACTACAGTCCAATCCATCCTCAAAGCACCCGTTCTACTCCGGAATTACATGGAACCACCCAAGGTGTTGATGAGAGACCATCCCAAGCTGCACAGAAGTGTGAAGATCCACGGGGGGGAGAGGGGCAGGAACAGTGGTCACTGGAGCCTCAGGAGCATGTTTAACTCGACCGAGAAAGAGAGAGAGAGAGAGAGAGAGAGAGAGAGAGAGAGAGAGAGAGAGAGAGGGCGACGGGAAGAGAAGGATATGGATTATTAAGTGTCCCTATTGGTGAATGAAAGTTAATGTCACTGTGCAGTTTGGACTCCGGCAAGACTCGCTATGGCAGCAGAACTAAAAGGGAGAACCAGAAGGAAACACAGACATGAGGGATCTCTGGGATAAGAGACGACCCACCACACCACCATCAACAAACCTGAGTGAACACGTGAATGTGAGGGGACGACAGCGTACAAATATCCCAGTTCACCAAACACTGCATATCCATGTTCCCTCCAGATCTGAGCCTTTACCTAAGAAAAATCTACTGATTAAAGGCTTGACTGAATAAATATGTTTTTAACCTCGACTTGAACACTGAGACTGTGTCTGAGTCCCGAACACTGATAGGAAGGCTGTTCCATAACTGCGGGGCTTTATAAGAGAAAGATCTGCCCCTGCTGTAGTCTTCATTATTTGAGGAACCAACAGATAGCCAGCACCTTTAGATCTAAGTAGGCGTGGAGGATCATACTGGTACAGAAGTTCACTCAGATACTGCGGCGTGAGACCGTTAAGTGCTTTATACGTCAGTAGTAGTATTTTATAATCAGTGTGAGATGTAATTGGGAGCAGTGTAGATGATTAATACAGGGGTGATGTGGTCATATTTTCTAGATCTAGTGAGGACTCTTGCTGCTGCATTCTGAACTAACTGAAGCTTATTTCTGCACTTACTCCAACACCCAGACAGTAAAGCGTTACAGTAGTCTAATCTAGAAGTAACAAAAGCATCAACTAATTTTTCTGCATCCTGTAACGACATCATATTTTTAATTTTAGCAATATTTCTAAGGTGAAAGAAGGAGATCCTGGTGATATTATTCACGTGAGACTCAAAGGAAAGACTCGGGTCAATAATCACACCAAGGTCTTTGACTGCCGTACACGCTGAAACAGAAACACCATCCAGAGATGCTACAGAATCAGAAAGTTTACTTCTAGCTGCATGTGGTCCTAGTAAAAGTACTTCTGTCTTATCTGAGTTGAGCAGAAGAAAGTTATCAAGCATCCACTGTCTAATGTCCTTTACACACTTCTCAACATTGTTAAGCTGATCTCTCTCATCTGGCTTTGCTGAAATATACAGCTGTGTGTCATCAGCATAGCAATGGAAGCGAATCCCATGTTTATGAATGATTTCACCAAGAGGCAGCATATATAAAGAGAAAAGCAGTGGGCCTAAGGCAGATCCTTGAGGAACACCAAACTTTACCTCATAGAGTGTAAATGCCTATGTGTTGCTCTCCAGAATTGGGCCGTATAAAATATTTTTTGCAGTCATTAACAAAACCGCTCCAAGTAATGAGCTTGAAAGTGAGGTAAGATTTTTTTAGCATTTTAAAATGTTTTGTGGTTGAAACTGTAGATATCAAATGTTAACATCCACTGCTAACCCCACACTGTTTTGTTTCCTTGTTTAAGGTTATTAATGCATACATATTTCTTCTTGTGAGGCGTTTCAATGCACAACCAAAAGAGCAGGCATTCCAAATTGACTCATATGAAATGACGAAAATTTGGAATGGAAACAAATCCAAATTAAAGGTTGGTTTGCTCTGGTTTATTTATGTACCAATTATGAAACATTACATTTTAACATATTTCAGTCCTCTTTTTAAATTTCAGGTTGATCCCACAATGCACAAGTATCTCATTGGCATTGTGAATGACCACCACCACTGGACAGATGTGGTAAACAAATGAAGTGTTCTTAGACATTATATTTTAAACCTTGGAAATAACTTCCAATATTGTGTTCTGCATACTGTATGCCATTTGATTAAATGTTAGGTGGTAAACTTTTAAGCTTCTTTTTTAAGGTAGATTTACCAAAATAACATTAACAGTTAATATTAAAAGAAACAACAAATTACCAGAGTAAATGGGGCAGATATGGAAAGGATGTAGCTGTCCCAGCAAGTGCAAAACAAGGTGTCTGGAGAATATACAAAACAAAGTAGATTCCTTCAAAAAGAGGTTGTTTAACTTTTTATTATAATGTTTATGAAGCCATTTTACCTACAAGAAACTTCATTTAAACATAAATTGTTAATATTAAATGCATGTCAATCTCTTTATTATCTAAAATCTAAATTCATTACTGTTTAAAATCTTAAAAGGTTATGCTGCCATCTCAAAGGAGGGCTTTGTTCCTAGATCCTCTGGGAGAAAGCTCAGCAAGACTGAGACAATGCCAGGATGTAACGAGGTATTTGAAGTTGTTTATCCCAAAAATGTGCTTCTGTACAAAATTCATCTCTACAGGAAAATGACTTATTCCAGTATCACAATCATGATGATTTGATATGTTAGGGGTTTTATGCGACAAAAGGGATGCAATTTTTCAAGGTGGTCCTGGGATACACTGCCTCACCCAAAACAGCAAGGTGGCACATCATGTGGCATCTTTGCTTTAAAAGTGAGTGATTTAAAATAGATAAATTATTTAATTACCCTGAACTTATGATCTTGGAGAAGGACAATTAAGTTGGTAATTATAGTGTTTTATTTTCCTTTATAATCAAATTGCTTCTTTTATTATTTTCCTCTTTTAGTTTGCTGAATTTGTACTTAGAGAGGAGCCAATTGTTTTAATTAACACAAAAGAAGGAGTGGAAGACTCGAGAAAGGAAATAGCTGTCACTCTTCTCCAAAACGGTGGTATGTGTAATGTGCAGTATCAGTCGTAACATTACTATTTAAATATTGTTAAAAGAAGAATCTTATTTTCATTAAGCCTGCATTTATTTGATCAAAAATAAATTGAAATATAAAAAAATAAAATAATAATACGTTTTGTGAGATTCTATACAAATGTAAAATGGTTTTCTATTTTAATATATTATAAAATATAATTTATTTCTATGATGCAAAGCTGAATTTTCTTCAGCTGTTACTGCAGATTGAAGCGTCACACAAGCCTTTAGAATTCATTTTAATATTCTGATTTATTATCAATGGTGGAAACAGTAGTGCTGATTATATATATGTATATATATATAATTTTATTTATTGTTATTATTTTTTTTAAGAGAATACACTACAAGTTTGGGTCAGTGTTGAATTTTTCTTTTTTTGTTTTGAAAATATAAAATACTTTTTTTCAGCAAGGACGTGTAAAATAAATAAAAAGTCATTGTGAAGGCGTACAATTTTAGAAAAGATTTCCATTATAGCTGGTTTTTTTTTTTTTACATTCTTAAATTAATCCTGAACAAATCATAGCAGCCTCTAAAAAAAAAAGGAGCACAACATGATCACCATTCAGCAGTAAGAATACCTGCCTCTTCTCTACATTTCCTCACTAGTCATTAACTGCACATCCTTCTAAATCACCACACCTATCTGCCATCATCTTCACCAACTCATTTCACTACCTGCTTGTTTAGCAGAAATTTACCTGTATGTTTGGTTGAAATAGGATATATTTTCTTTTGCAATGTTCATTTTAAATGTACATTCACTGACTGTACATTCAGTGCAAATCATATAATCTTCTCACTTGAATTGGTTATTTAAGATGACCTGAGCCAGCTGTGCCATGTCTGTGGGGAGAAAAGTGGTGATAATAACTGGGTATTACTGTTTTCTATGGGCAAGATTATTCACTATCTATCACAATTTAATAATTGGTTACAGTGTCTGTCTAGTGCCTTGAAAAAAATTATGTCCTCTACATTTCAGATTGCCTGTGACTGCTGCAATCGGTGGTACCACCCATCATGTATCCAGGCGACATCACAAGTGCACTTTTTGTGTCATGCCTGTCAAACGTAGAATTAAAGGAGTAACACTTTTTACACAACTCTTCTAGTAGTGGATTTTTTATTTTGTATGGTTTTGCAAGTTTTACATGCATGAGCTTATGATTTTTGTACATTTTGAAAAATAGAGCTGTCTGTATAAATCGAACAAAACTTTGTGCATTAAATATTATTACTTGTGTAGGTGTATCACAGCAAGTTTGGTAACTCTGAGTATAAAGGAAAAAGAAATAGAAGGGGGTAGAATTCAGGCAGGGAGTTTACATTCAGCTTGCCTAAATAATACCCCCCTAAAATATACAGCTGTCCATGTTGTTAGATTAAATGTAGTATTTTTTTCACAGCAAGTTTGGTAACTCTGAGTATGAAGGAAAAAGAAATAAGCAGGGGGGGTTAGGGTTAGATATATTTAAATATTTTTTTTTACTTGTGTATCCGAGTAATTTAAGTAAGTCTAGGTATTAACGCAAAATAAATACGCGTTTGGAATTCACGCAGGTTGTTTTAAAAGCAAATGATTACATTCCTGAGTTTATTCTGCCATCTACAGGAAGCTGTACACGTTTTCTTCAAATTGATCTTTTGGCGTTAGGACCAGGAAAACATTTGACACAATCTTCCGTGTTTTTAGTGCCATCTACAGGAAATACGACGGTACTGTGCGCGTGCACGCGTAGGGGGGTTGATTTCAGACCGGGGGTTTGAATTAGGCACAACACCGGACGCTGTCGGGGAAAACGCGGCCTACTTTTAAAAGATGGCGAATCATGAACAGAAAGCAGTGGAAATTGGAGCTGATTGTGAAGGAACAGGCGAGCCGGTCTCCAAGAAACCTCGGAGCAGTGTTCCTTACAATAGCGATTCTGAACATGTTGTTCACAGAGAGCATAGAGAAAGTAGAGATGAGGCCGACGGGAGCCGTGCGGTGGAGAGTTCGGCACGTTCCCGAGATACAGAGCCGGAGCCGGAGACGGAGGAGGCTCAGGCCACGGAGAGGAACAACAACAACAACAACAACAACAATGAAGCCGTGATCTCGGAGCTCAGCGAAAACGCCTGTAACGCAGAAAAGACTCTGATACCCGGAGATAAGAGCGAGGCAGCAGGTACAAAACTACACTCGTCTTTTGTTTTTAGTCAATTCAACATTCTGACGTCTTTTCTGTTTACCTTTATGCTAACGTTAGCACGAGAAGCAGCTGAGTGATCTAGTAAGTGTAGTTATGAAACAGTGGACTAGAGAGTAAACTAACTGCAGTACAGAACCGGTTACCTTCACCAGTAGACGCAGTCAAGAAACTCTGAGATTCTTTAAGTGGTCAAAGATTAAGCAGTACAGAATGGAGAACTTTATAACGACAACAAAGTGTAGGTAGCTTTTCACAGGTGATCTTACAGTAGAACCCAGCACCTCTTCCAACACACCTCTTCCAACACACCTCTTCCAACACACCTCTTCCAACACACCTCTTCCAACACACCTCTTCCAACACACCTCTCCCAACACCGCACCTCCCAGCTTACCCTGCACACGGCACCTCTCCCAGCGCGTCTCCCAGCGCGTCTCCCAGCACCTCTCCCAGCGCGTCTCCCAGCACGTCTCCCAGCACCTCTCCCAGCGCGTCTCCCAGCACCTCTCCCAGCGCGTCTCCCAGCGCGTCTCCCAGCGCGTCTCCCAGCGCCTCTCCCAGCGCGTCTCCCAGCGCGTCTCCCAGCGCGTCTCCCAGCGCGTCTCCCAGCGCCTCTCCCAGCGCGTCTCCCAGCGCGTCTCCCAGCGCGTCTCCCAGCACGTCTCCCAGCGCCTCTCCCAGCGCCTCTCCCAGCGCGTCTCCCAGCGCGTCTCCCAGCGCGTCTCCCAGCACCTCTCCCAGCACCTCTCCCAGCGCCTCTCCCAGCGCGTCTCCCAACGCGTCTCCCAGCACCTCTCCCAACGCGTCTTCCATCACACAGCACGTCTCCCATCACACAGCACGTCTCCCATCACACAGCACGTTTCCCATCACACAGCACGTTTCCCATCACACAGCACATCTCCCAGCACATGGTCAGCTTGTATCCAGGAATTCTGTAAACAAGTTATAGGTAAAGTTATGAATTTGAAAGTTGGTAAAGTGGTTGACATGACAGCGTTCTACAGCATATACGTCTTAAACTGATCACAGTTATTTTTTGTCTTTAAACAGAGCTAATGGATGATGTTCACCCCAATGGATTTTATTCGCCTGAGTTAGGTGATGACGAGGACTGCTCTTCTCATGCCAGTTCTAGTGACTGGACTCCTCAGCCACGTATTGGTATGACTTGGCAGTGAAGTTTATGCCAAACAGTAGTAAAATTATTATGCACTGAAAAGCTTCTTGAACCTGGTGTAATGCTGCATGTCTTCTACCAAATGTTATTGTAGATTATTTATATAATTACCAGTTTAATGGGTTTTCGTCTTTTTTTTTAGGTTCGTACCGTTTTATTCAGCAACAAATAATGCGAGAAACTGATCCACGGACTATTCTGAACGACCTGCTTCCAGAAACTGTCATTCCACCGGATCTTGACGACATGACACTATGGCAGATTGTCATCAACATCTCTGAGCCTCCAAAGAGAAAGAAACGCAAAGATGTTAACACGATAGATGATGTCATCAGACTGCTAAATGATTGCAAAAAGATTCTTGTCCTGACTGGTGCTGGGGTACGTTTGCAGTTAACGCTAACATTTTATTACATGAACGGAACTATATCATGTAGACTTTGGTTTTACACGTGCTAAAATCTTCAGGATTGTGATGCTTGGTTTCCTTTTAGTGGTTTTGCAAGATTGCATGTGTCATATGACCAGTTTTGGCTTAATAATCTTAATTTTAGACATCAGCGTGCGATTTTAATATGATTATGTAACATTACTTTGCACTGAAGAAAGCAATAGTCTGAGGAGGAATGAATGCACATGTGCACTTCCACACAAGAGACCAGGCTCTACCAGTATCATTCTGCAGTGTACACTCATCGTGCTTTTTATTAAGAATGTTTTGCACATTCCTGTGTTTATCTAAACAGCCAATCATGTTTATCTTACGAGATTTTTTTATGATCTCTTTGTTAAATGCTATTGAATGTAGTATTACGGTTAGTGTGTATCTTTTATTTATTTTTATTTTTTAGTCTTTTTACCATGAAAGGAAACCTTTTATATTGACTCTGTTCATATGTTTTGTTATCAGGTTTCTGTTTCCTGTGGAATACCTGATTTTAGGTCAAGAGATGGAATTTATGCTCGACTTGCTGTCGATTTTCCAGATCTTCCAGATCCCCAGGCGATGTTTGATATTGAATATTTCCAAAGGGATCCAAGGCCATTTTTTAAATTTGCAAAGGTCTGTAACTGTCTTTTTTGAGGTTTTCCCTTTTATTAGATTTTTAGAAGCAACATAGGCTTTTATTTCCCTTTATTGTAGGAAATCTACCCTGGACAGTTTGCACCATCACTTTGCCACAGATTTATTGCTATGCTGGACAAGAAAGAGAAAATTCTCAGGAACTACACGCAGAACATTGACACTCTTGAGCAGGTTGCAGGAATCCAAAGGGTCATACAGTGTCATGGTATGTTGATTTCAATATTAATTTTGTAAAGTTTAGAGCACTAGTAACCATTGTGTCAAAAGGTCAAAACAAAAGGTCAATCCTGCAAGCATTAATTGTTGAACTATCTTTAAATTGGATATTTTAAAGTTTATTGAGCTGCTTGTTGAGAAGTGAATGTGGGATTTCTCTTTCGAACAAATTCACTCATGCTGAGTTGTTTGTTTCTGATTAAAAAAACAAACAAAACCAGCATTTGATTATGGAAGGGTCATTAATTTGTGTAAATCAACATTTGTATTGTATTTTGCAGATAGCAAGTTGACAATAATGCTTAAAAATCATAAAACATTTTTTTGACCATTTTTGTTTAAGAAAATACACAGATATTTAGTTCATTTGTGAAGATACAACATATTAAAAACATTTGAACGTAGTAAAGCTGCAGTAAATCACGTCTGAAAACCGATAGGTTGCCTTTAGCATTCATATATTGCTATTTTCAGGTTTGTAAACGTATAATAATCAAAGCTAATCCAAGCTGCAAGATTCTACAGCTGACTTGAGCAGCCCCTGAAAATGTCTAACTGAAGGTTGTGTTTTAGATCTTTAGCTATCAGTTTCTTTTTATGCCATATTGAAATATTTCAATTGACTCACTGAAAATGCACATTTTGGGGGGAAAAATTAAATACACGCAATATGTTGAAATATAAATAAATGTTCTATCAAATGTTCTCATCACTGACATCATTATCAAATCTTTTCTCAAACAGTTGCAAGTAGGCCAAGCTTTTCAGTATCTAGTATCAGAGTCCTTAACAGATGGTGCTGTTAATTTATTTGCTAATTTGACCTATTTTTATGGTAATTAATTTTTTTTCCAGGTTCGTTTGCGACTGCATCCTGCCTTGTGTGTAAACACAAAGTTGATTGTGATGCTGTAAGGGAGGATATATTCAGACAGGTATAACTACCATTATTATAAAGAACAAAAACCCATCTCTGTTATAAATAAGAACAATTACAATGCTAAGTTTAGAATTTAACAAATAACTTTCAATCAGTTTGCATGAAATTAGTTGTTTATTTGTCTTAATTTGCCTTTGATTTTACACAAGTAAAATTGCAGGTCTAATAATCTACCCAAGTAAAAAGTAGCTCACATCTACAATTACTGAGTAAATGTTCATTTGTTACTAACAAAACAGTTTTTAGATTTTACAGAATCACATACAATATCATGGTTAGAATGTATACTAATGTTCGCACATTTATGTGGGTTTTCCCTACTCATTTCCACCTTCTGCATTTGTGTTTTTGAATTTTGCAGTTTTAGTTAGGGAGTGTGGGGTTGGAGGTTGGGGAGTGTGGTGTTAGGGTTGGGGTTAGGGAGTGTGGTGTTGGGGTTAGGGAGTGTGGTGTTGGGGTTAGGGAGTGTGGGGTTAGGGAGTGTGGGGTTGGGGGTTAGGGAGTGTGGGGTTGGGGGTTAGGGAGTGTGGGGTTGGGGGTTAGGGAGTGTGGGGTTCTAGCACCACACTGCTGTCATCACAATCAGGTTCATTAACCAAGTGTGTTGACACACACAAGGAATTTGGTTCCAGCTGTTCGTGACTCTCAAAGTACAGACAAATAAAACTATACATATAAATAGTCATTGCTGGGCCCCTGTGAAAGGCCCTTTAACTTTAATTTTTTTTATGAATTCCATAGTACATTTATGGCATTTAGGGTAAATTGAAGCCCTTATCCAGAGCAACATACAAAAGTGCATTGAGTTTTTTTTAATGAATAAATCAGCACTGGTTCACTGGGTTTAAGACTCAGGATACCAGCTACCTAAAACTCTGTTGAGAGAAATTATAGTGCACTTTGTTTAAAACATATAGACAGAGGCGAAAAGTGCTAATTGAAGTGTTTCAGGAAGAGGTAGGAGTTCACACGTCATTTGAAGATAGGCAGTGATTCAGCTGTTCGGGCATCTAGAGGAAGTTCGTTCCACTACCTCAGTGCCATAACAGAAGAGTCTTGATGTATACGTACCGCTTCCCCTGAGAGACATTGGCACCAGTCAGCAGTGCTAGAAGATCTGGGACAGCGTGGTGCAGTGCGAGGAGTGATGAGAGCTTTAAAGTAAGAAGGTGATGGTCCATTTTTGACTTTGTAGGAAAGCATCAGTGTTTTGAATTTGTTGTGTGCAGCTAGCAGAAGCCAGTTGAGGGAGCAGCATTGGGGTGGTGTGGGAGAACTTAGGCAGGTTGAACACAAGCCACACAGCTGCATTTTAGATCATTTGCATAGGACAAATTAGCATAGTAATACACTGACTAGACATAAGTACCTCATACGAACCCAATTCAAAACACCAAAACTTTATTAACATTCACACAGTTCATTTATATGTGACTGAATGTAATTCTGGAAATGACTTTGTATAGACAGAGGTGATCGTTTTAATGGGATGTTGTTAGTGTAATAAAACTCTTTACAAGCTGGTTGCTAATGCTGACCAACTTTACCATGTCATCCGCTTGTCTTTTTGCCTAAATTATGCAAAATATATTTTTTATTACCAATGCAGCAGTGCAGTCATATACAGTGGGTACGGAAAGTATACAGACCCCCTTAAATTTTTCACTTTTTGTTATATTGCAGCCATTTGCTAAAATCATTTAAGTTCATTTCTTTTCCTCATGAATGTACACACGGCTCCCCATACTGACAGAAAAACACAGAATTGTTGACCTTTTTGCAGATTTATTAAAAAAGAAAAACTGAAATATCACATGGTCCTAAGTATTCAGACCCTTTGCTGTGACACTCATATATTTAACTCAGGTGCTCTCCATTTCTTCTGATCATTCTTAAAATGGTTCTACACCTTCATTTGAGTCCAGAAATTTTTGATTATACTGATTGGACTTGATTAGGAAAGCCACACACCTGTTTATATAAGACCTTACAAATCACAATGCATGTCAGAGCAAATGAGAATCATTAAGGTAAAAGGAACTGTCTGAAGAGCTCAGAGACAGAATTGTGGCAAGGCACAGATCTGGCCAAGGTTCCAAAAAATTTTTTGCTGCACTTAAGGTTTCTAAGAGCACAGTGGCCTCCATAATCCTCAAATGGAAGACGTTTGGGACGACCAGAACCATTCCTAGAGCTGGCCGTCCGGCCAAACTGAGCTATCGGGGGAGAAGAGCCTTGGTGAGAGAGGTAAAGAAGAACCCAAAGATCACTGTGGCTGAGCTCCAGAGATGCAGTCGGGAGATGGGAGAAAGTTGTAGAAAGTCAACCATCACTGCAGCCCTTCACCAGTGGGGCTTTATAGCAGAGTGGCCCGACGGAAGCCTCTCCTCAGTGCAGGACACATGAAAACCCGCATGGAGTTCTCCAAGATGGTGAGAAATAAGATTCTCTGGTCTGATGAGACCAAGATAGATCTTTTTGGCCTTAATTCTAAGCGGTATGTGTGGAGAAAACCAGGCACTGCTCATCACCTGTCCAGTACAGTCTCAACAATGAAGCATGGTGGTGGCAGCATCATGCTGTGGGGGTGTTTTTCAGCTGCAGGGACAGGGCGACTGGTTGCAATAAAGGGAAAGATGAATGCGGCCAAGCACAGGGATATCCTGGACGAAAACCTTCTCCAGAGTGCTTTGGACCTCAGACTGGGCTGAAGGTTTACCTTCCAACAAGACAATGACCCTAAGCACACAGCTAAAATAACGAAGGAGTGGCTTCACAACAACTCTGTGACTGTTCTTGAATGGCCCAGCCAGAGCAATGACTTAAACCCAATTGAGCATCTCTGGAGAGACCTAAAAATAGCTGTCCACCAACGTTTACCGTCCAACCTGACAGAACTGGAGAGGATCTGCAAGGAGGAATGGCAGAGGATCCCCAAATCCAGGTGTGAAAGACTTGTTGCATCTTTCCCAAAAAGACTCCTGGCTGTATTAGATCAAAAGGGGGCTTCTACTAAATACTGAGCAAAGGGTCTGAATACTTAGGACCATGTGATATTTTAGTTTTTCTTTTTTAATAAATCTGCAACAGTGTCAACAATTCTGTGTTTTTCTGTCAATATAGGGTGCTATGTGTACATTCATGAGGAAGAAGAAATGAACTTAAATGATTTAAGCAAATGGCTGCAATATAACAAAGAGTGAAAAATTTAAGGGGGTCTGAATACTTTCCGTACCCACTGTATAACTGTTCGCAGGTTTAACAAAACATGCTTCAGTAAAAAATAACTATAAAAAGTACACAAAAAACAACTGAATTACAGTAACTAATGTAAAAGCATTTCATTAATTTACATGTCTGAATCTTAATAACTGATGTTGCAATAACATTTATTTCACCACTTTGGGAACTAGATAAAATTTGCTATAATTCAAATGTCTTGAATGAGTTAAACAGTGTTAGAAAATTACTTGCATTTCCTTGCATGATCCATTCTGTATCTAATCCCAAATGTATCTTGTGTAGTTGTACATACGAATGTTGTAATCATAAAGACTGTCCTGGGCTCTGATTGGAAGGAAAATCAGTATAACCCTATCATACTGCGTTAGGCAAGGTTAATCAATGAAACAGTGATGACTAAATAGTTCAATGAAAGTAACAATTATACTGCTTTTGAGTTGCAGTATTTGGAAATGCAGTGTTCACAGGTAAAGTCCTGCTATTTCCAAATATCATGACAGCAGGAAAAGAATCCTGCTCTGTCTCTTTGGCTCTTTAGTGAATTAAAAAAAATTATCTTCTTGCAGGTTGTTCCCCATTGTCCAAAGTGTCCGGATATCCCATTCGCTATTATGAAACCAGACATTGTCTTCTTTGGCGAGAACCTCCCTGAAGCTTTTCACAGGGCCATGAAGCAGGACAAGGACGAGGTGGATCTCCTCATTGTTATTGGATCCTCTTTGAAAGTACGACCAGTGGCTCTTATCCCAAGTAGGTTTCAACCAATTTATAGTTTAATTATTTACTTCCCACTCTGTTGGGAGCACCAGTACCATCTGCACATTCATGTTTTTTTTATTGATTAATTTAAGCCCAATTGTGAGAGCATTTATGTAGATACAGTTTAAGAACTTTGGTTAATATTCACATCAAAAATCTGAATGAATAAACATCTTTGTTAATACATGCATGGCTTGGATGTGGACACCAGAAGGGGCAGTCTTTTGTATTAAAACTGCTAAAATCTCCTGAGTGTTTCACAAACAACAATCTAACTGGATAAACAGTTTACACAAAATGGTGGAAAAAACTTTGAGTGGAGGATCTGCAGGATGAAACACCTTGATGATGAGAGAGTTCAGAGGAGAATGATCAGGAAGTCTATAGCAGAGGTGGCAAAAGTACACACATCCTTTACTTAAGTAGAAGTACAGATACTCATGTTTTTAAAATACTCGGGTAAAAGTTGAATTACAGATTAAACTTTTTTACTCAAGTGAAAGTAAAGAAGTCTTGGCTCTGACATGTACTTAAGTAAAAAGTAGTTTGTGTCACCATTATGAGGGAAAAACCCACAAAACCCTTGCTTTTCGGCTTCTCCCGTTAGGGGGCGCCACAGCGGATCCTCCGCACGTTTGATTTGGCACATGTTTTATGCTGGATGCCCTTCCTAACGCAACCCTCCCCAATTTATCCGGGCTTGGGACCGGCACTAAGAGTGGCTGGGGATGGTTCCCTGACCGGGAATCGAACCCGGGTCGCAGCGGTGGGAGCGCTGCATCTTAACCACTAGACCACCAGGGGACCTAAAACGCCCCCCAGAGGGTAAATTGTGTAAAACATGGCGGATTTGGTGTTTGATTTGAGACTTGGCGCAAAAATAAAACAAAAGTTTACTGATTAAAAAATATTTTTATCTGGAGTTTAATAATTTATTTTATATCTAAGTAAAGAAAGGACGTCGTGGATAAATGTATTTTTTTATGTTAATAAAATGTAGTGCCGTTTACAATAATTTTTATTTTTACAGCCAAATACATATATATTACACATATATAAATACAAAACAAATAAAAAATGTTACCGAATGAATGTATCCAGGCTGAAGATCCGCATATAGAACACAAGCAGAGAAAAGATGATGATGATTATGAATGTGTCTGTTGTCAGTCATGTTCTCATCACTGACTCCCTCTGTCTCATCCACATTAACCCCAAACTTCTTACTGCCTTCTGCCTGCTGATTCTTATCTCCATAAACTAGTCTACATCTGTGGTGAGTGAGGGTCAGGACTTTATACACCAGCGGAGTGAAAAAGACGCGCAGTAACAGGAAATCAGTTGTTCGGCTGAAATCAGCGCGCAGTGAAAATAAAAAATATATTTCACCAAATCAATGAATTAAAACTAAAGTAAGAGCCGGTTTTGAAAATGTAAGAAGTAAAAAGTACAGATATTTGTGTAAAAATGTAATGAGTAAAAGTAAATAGTGGAGTAAAAAACTGATACCAGAAAAATCTACTGAAGTACAATAACGAAGTATTTGTACTCCGCTAATTCCCTCCTCTGGTCTATAGTAACTCATATAAACACTCTAGAGCCATGGTTATACATTGAGGTGGATGAGCTACAACAGCAGGATCATTTTGTGTTGTTTTTTTTTTCAAGATTTTTCTTGCCTCCAGCAGTTTTATGACCAAACCTGACAGTTGAAGCATCTAAAAGGGTTGGAAAAGATCCTAATTAGATCCACTCTAGTGATTGCGGTTTGTCAAACTCTGATGGAACGTGGTTTTAATGTCAATACAAGCCAGAGAACATGCACACATTGGATTTTTAGATTTTCACCTAAATTTGACCAGACCGTGCCAATGATTTTTTATTTAAATTGTTTTTTTAAGATCTGGTATTAACAGCTGCACTAAAATATTTTTAGGGGTGTGACGGTAAACAAAATATATAGTTTGGTACTTACCTCGGAAAAGTCACGGTTCGGTACAATTACGTTACAGTTGGGGAGGAAGAAATGCAAAACAAAATTGCTGGTCGTTTTTTTTTTTTTAAAAACAGTTTATTCTAAATAAATTTGTGAACATTTATCAGTTTTCAAAACAATTTTAATAGAATGCTTGCTTGGTTAAATAATATAAAAGAATATTTTATAAAACAATGCATAAATAATGTAATAAGTTTTTTAAAATATTGATTAAATTAAAAAATCTTATAAATTGGCACAAATTAAAATAATAAAAAAATGGGATAAATTTAAATGAAATGGTTTACATTTGGTAGAACCTAAATACTTATTTTAAGGACGAGGATCATAGGGTGATAGCAGAGTTATGGAGGTAGCAGAGCTGAAGATGTTGAGATGTTTATTGGGAGTGACGACGATGGACAGGAATAGAAACGAGTATAATAGAGGAACGGGGCATGTAGGACGTTGGAAGACCTGCAGGTAGTTGGTGTGAAAGAGGCAGATGTAGAGGACAGGGGGGTTTGGAGACGGAGGATCCACTGTGGAGACTCCTAATGAGAGCAGCCAAAGGAAGATGACATTTGCAAGAGCCATTTGGGTAATACAGATTCTCCTTTTTAAGAGTTTTCAAGAATAATATTTTCATTAAAATGAAAGATTCAATATTTTTAATTAAAAATGTATTTATTTATTTAATAATAAAAAACATTGACACTGCACAGGCATTATAAACAAAAATTTAAGTGTATAGTCGTATATAAGAGGGGTGTGTGATCTTGCCAAAAGATTGATTAATATCTCATGTTGTTCAGAGATGCAAAACGGTGCTTTGGCCTGTTTGCCTTTCTTTTTTTTTTTTTTGCTCAATTTCATAAACAAAAATAATTCAATGTGGTGTCAAACGTAAGTCTCTTAATAATAACGTCTTGTTTTTTTAAGTGTAGAATAAATACATTTCACATTTGTAATCATGCTTATTTTTTTTGCGTGTGATATTGATTTACTATTTGAAATTATATAAATGTACACATTTTCTGCCCCCATATCATTCTAAATGCATTTTAATAGACTGAATTATGCAATGAAAGAACGCGCTCTAAATGCGCACAAGTCTAATCAACTAGACTTCATCACGTGATGTTTGCATTCACTTTGTAGGTGTGTTATTAAAACAGTTATATTATCACAGATGTATATCGTTTACCCCTACTGTAAGGTGTGCACAAAATCCCTAAAACGTTCTACACTGTAATTCGTTGTCAGGAGGCAAATTGCATTTAACTCGTTTATATAATGCATAATAATTATTATAATCATTTGCATGTATTTTTATTTGTCTCAAGGCTCTGTTCCTCATGAAGTCCCTCAAATTTTGATTAACCGAGAGCCCCTGCTTCATATGAACTTTGACGTAGAGTTGCTAGGAGACTGTGATGTCATTGTCAACGAGTTGTGTCGTCGACTGGGTGGTGACTTTGAGGAGCTTTGCTACAATTCTTCTCGACTAAGTGAGATCACAGACATACCTCCTCCTCTGCCGACTACTGAACCCGAACAGGCATTTGCTAAAGTCCAAACATCTGACGTTCAAAATACTAGGCACTTTTTAACGGAACAAGATGAGTCAGTTGGAGAAACATCGGAGACAATAACAGTTCTAGACTCTTGTGCAAATGCACAGTTCCCTGATGATGGGGGTTTGAACACATCTTGCACAGACAAAGAAGCAATATCCTCTTTAGGGTCACAAGGCGGACCAAGCTCACCAAAACCTTCAACAGAAGAAAATGATGGCTGTCCTTGCTGTGAGAGCTCAGATGTCCATCAGGATTGCCAGTTGATGGTTGTTGGACACAGTCCAAATACACAACAAAAAAGAACAGGGATGAGAGAGCTGCTGGATAAGCAAACTGAAGAGAAGCACACAAATCAAATAAATTATCTTAGCAAACAATGCTGGTTGAAACTTTGTCGAAATCCAATTAGTAGTCGCCTTGGAAGTAAGATTCTTTTTTTTCTCCTTTGTTACATAATACATTTTATGCATTTTCTTAAGACTTTAATTTATTTCTGCATGATTGGCTTATTTCAGCATAACATTCAATGTTGAGTATTCAGTTGCTTGAATAATAGTTCATTATATTTATTGTCGGCTTTCTGATACTCTGATTACTTTGGCTTTTTTATCCTCCTTTTTCTAGCTTCCCAATACTTATTTCAGGTTCCAAATCGTTACATTTTCCATGGGGCTGAAGTTTACTCCTGCTCAGAAGATGAGACATCAAGTTCTTCTGACACTGAGGACTCTTGCTGCAGTGGTTTAGATGAACAAGAAAGTGATGCAGAGGAGGTATGCACACCTGGAGCCTCTTTGAGACCTGGTGAAGGCGGTGTTGCAAAGACAGCGGATGAAAATAAAAGCATTTCCAGCATTCATACAGACAATATAATGGAAAATCTTGACACAACGACAGACCTTTAAAATATGGACCTTCTGTTTTTCTTTAAGTTTTGTGTACATGTATTGTGCTACTTCAGTTTGAGACTGTATATTTTTGTACTCCTCTCCTCAGTCCCACCCTTTTTATGGTTGCAGCGTGCACCAAATCTATTTGGACATGGACACGTCACAGAAGTGTTTTTTTTATTGTTTGTTTTGTTTCAAATATAGATGAAAAGGTTGTTTGTAACTAATTGTGACTTTTATATTTAGGCATTTCAGTATTTTATATGTGCTTTATTATTTTGGTTGTATAACTTTTGTGTCCAGTTCAGCCTTTGATAAGTATATGTTTTGGATAAATTAACTTAATCTCTGTTCACTTTGGTTGCATATTTCTTGTACACCAGTTTAACTATGCACAAACCTGTAGGATGATTCTGATGAGAAAAAACAGTACAAAGCAGAAGTCATAAATTTGGATTGTCTTTACACATCATATACTGATTTAAAAAAAAAAAAAGAGGTTAAAGGCTTTGGATGACTACAGGTAACTGGCACAAACATAAATTGGAACAAGCCAGTGGTTTTGAAAATCACTGCATTTTATACTGTAATAAGCCTCAAGCACACTTGTTTGGTGTATAAGATCATTTACATGTTTATGGATGTGGTGAATGAAGACATGCAGGTAGTTGGGTAATAAGTGACAGATGTAGAGGACAGGGGGTATGGAGATGAATGATCCACTGTGAAGACTCCTAATGGTAGCAGTTGAAAAAAAGAAGAAGAATAAGAAGATTCTAAAATGAAGTTCAACTGTGTCATTTTGCCTGAAGGATAATATGGTAGCTTTTTTTTCTAAATCATATTTTCTGCAATTAATTTATTTCCGTATGTACACACACACACACAGTATTATATACGAAAATGTTTTAAAGAATTTATTTTATTTCCAACAATTATATTACAATGTGGATGTTATTTCATGTAAAAGAACTGACAAGAATTTTTTTTATTGACATTTTGGAAAAATAACAAAATATGCTCTTCCAAATTATTATGCAGAATGCATTTGCACTCTTCTGTGAGATGACTAACAACTCTCTCGTCCATTGAACTTGTAAGTCCATGTATAGTTTCTGCCTGTATTTCATTTGACAATGCTCGAATTTTAGGTTATGGTTAGGGTAAGGTCTAGGTTTAGGGGTTGAGGTTAGGGTCAGGGTGAGAGGAATAGGGGTTGGTGTTAGGGTTGGGATTTAGGGATAGGGATTATGGTTAGCGGTTAGTGTTAGCGGTTAGGGATAGAGATTAGGGTTAAATTAGGGTTAGTTTTAGGGAGGTTAGGGATAGAGATCAGGGTTAGGTTATGGTTAGTTTTAGGGGGTTAGGTTTAGGGAGGTTAGGGTTGGGTTTTAGGGTTAGGTTTAGGTTTAGTGGGGTTTAGGTTAGGGTAGGGTTAGTGTTAGGATTTAGGGATAGGGATTAAGGTTAGGTTGTAGGGTTAGGGTTGGGGTTAAGATTAGTGGTTAGGGTTAGGATTTAGGGTTACGGTTAGCATTTAGGGTTAGGTTTTAGGTTGGGGTTAAGGTTAGCGGTTAGGGTTAGGATTTAGGGTTAGGATTAAAGTCGGAGGTAGGTTCTAACCTGTTTGAACAGGCCATCAATGCCCCCTACAAAGACTGTATTCACCTCTCGTTGAGGCCTTGTGGGTTAACAGTACGTAGTTTCTGTAGAGAATCCAAATTATCTCTGCTCTTTTCTTCAGGGGCACAGACCATTGTGGGTTTGCCTGTAGGACCCTGACTATGAGGGATTCCCATCCATGGTCCCGGAAGTGTTTGACCAGGTAAAGATAAGGGTTTGGGTTAGGGCTAGGTTTAGGGTTAGGAGAGTTAAGGTTAGGGATAGGATTTAGGGTTAGGGATAGGTTTAGGGTTAGGGGGGTTAGGTTAGGGTTTAGGGTTGGGGTTAAGGTTAGTGGTTAGGGTTAGGATTTATGGTTAGGGATAAAAATTAGGGTTATGGTTGGGCTTAAGATTAGCGGTTAGGATTTAGGGTTGGGGTTAAGGTTAGCAGTTAGGGTTAGGTTTTAGGGTTATGGTTAGGTTTTAGGGTTAGGTTTAGAGTCAGAGATAGGTGCGAAGCTGTTTGCACAGGCCATCAATGCCCCCTAATAAGACTGTATTCACCTCTCGTTGAGGCCTTGGGAATAAACAGTACCTAGTTCTGAATCCAAATTCTCTCTGCTCCTTACCTCAGGGGCACAGACCACTGCGGTTTGGCCTGTAGCTTAACTTCATGGTGTGACTGACAAACTTTATTCCCCTGTAGTTACAGCAGGTCTGCACATCTCCCTTATTCTTAAAGATCGGTACCAGCACACTCCTCCATTCCTCAGGCATCTTCTCACCTTCCAAAATCCTGTTAAACAATCTTTTTTAAAACCCCACTGCATCTCTCCTAAACATCTCCATGCTTCTACTAGTATGTCATCTGGTCCAACCAACTTTCCACTCTTCATCCTATTAATTGCTGCTTTTACTTACTCCTTACTAATCCTATCCACATCCTGCTTCACCATCTCCACACCATCCAACCTTCTCTCTCTCTTTTTCTCTCTCTCTCCCATTTTCCTCATTCATCAGCTACTCAAAATACTCCCTCCATCTTCTCAACACACTCTTCCATCTCTATTGCTCTAACTTGCAGCACATCCTTCCCAGCTCGGTTCCACTGCCTGGACAATCGGTACAAATCCTTTTCTCCTTCCTCAGTGTCCAACTTCTCCTACAGCTCCCTATATGCCTTTTTCTTGGCTTTAGCCACATCCCTCTTCACCTGTTGCCGCATCTCCGTGTACTCCTGCCTACTTTTCTCAACACTCTGTTAATCCCAATTCTGTTTCTCCAACCTCTTTCTCCTTCTACTCTCCTACACTTCCTCATTCCACCATGTCTATTTGTCCTCCTTCTATTTCCAGATGTTACACCAAGAACCTTTCTATCTGTCTCCCTTATCACTTCTGCAGTAGTTACACAATCATCCAGCACCTCTTCACCACCACTGTGCTCCTGTCTGACCACTTCCCTGAACCTCACACTACAGTCTTTCTCCTTCAGTTTCCACCATCTTATTCTTCTTTCAGTCCTCACTCTCCTTTCATCTTCTACATAGAACATAGTCCACCTGTGTGCACCTTCCTCCACTTTTATACGTCACCCTATGATCCTCCTCCTTCTTAAAGTAAGTGTTCACCACTGCCATTTTCATCCTTTTAGCAAAATCTATCACCATCTACCCTTCCACATTCCTCTCCTTAAGGCCATACATGACATTTATCATCACCTCTTCAAATTCCAGCTTCACGTTCATCACCCTATCAGAAACTCTCTTCACCTCCACTACACTCTTACTGTACTTTTCCTTCAGAATCACCCCTACACCATTTTCTCTCTCCATCCACACCATGATAGAACAGTTTAAACACCTCCAATGTTCCTGGTCTTACACCCTTTCCACTTGGTCTCCTGAACACACAACATATCTGGTTTAATGTTTTAATTATCTACACTGCTCCCAATCAAATCTCGCATTGATTATAAAATACTAGTACTGACGTATAAAGCACTTAACGATCTCACACCGAAGTATCTGAGTGAACTTCTGTACCAGTATGATCCTCCACGCCTACTTAGATCAAAAGGTTAGGGTGTTGGTGTTGGTGTTGATACCTCTAATAATAAAGACTACAGCAGGGGGCAGATCTTTCTCTTATAAAGCCCTACAAATATGGAACAGCCTTTCAATCAGTGTTCGGGACTCAGACACAGTCTCAGTGTTCAAGTCGAGGTTAAAACGTATTTATTTAGTTAAGCCTTTCACTCAGGTTTGTTGATGGTGGTGTGGTGGGTCGTCTCTTATCCCAGAGATCCTCATGTTGGTGTTACCTTCTGGTTCTCCCTTTTAGTTCTGCTGCTATAGCGAGTTTTGCCAGAGTCCAAACTGCACAGTGACTTTAACTTTCATACAACAATAAAGTTATATTAATCCATATCCTTCTCCTCCTGTCACCCTCCTCTCTCTGTCTCTCTCTGTCTCTCTCTGTCTCTCTCTCTCTCTCTCTCTCTCTCTCTCTCTCTCTCTCTCTCTCTCGAGTTAAACATGCTCCTAAGGTTCCAGTGACCACTGTTCCTGACCCTCCCCCCTTCGTTGGATCTTCCCACTTCGTCCAGGTCTGCCTCTGGATAGTGTTTTCTTCGACTGGACTAGCTTTGAGGATGGATTTGGACTGTAGTTAATGTCAGAAGTCTGCTACACTGACTCAGGAATACAGTTCGCTTTTGATCATCATCACTGTACCCTGCAACATCGTATATCTGCTATAATTTGACATTCAGTGCAACCCAGATGAGGATGAGTTCCCTCTTGAGTCTGGTTCCTCTTAAGGTTTCTTCCTTATGTCATCTCGGGGAGTTTTTCCTTCTCCACAGTCTCCACCGGCTTGTTCATCAGGGACAAACTTACTTATAAAGAACATATTCACTTATAATCACCACATTATCTGTGTAAAGCTGCTTTGAGACAATGTTCATTGTTAAAAGTGCAATACAAATAAAAATGAATTGAATTGAATTGAATATTCAAGTCAAGTCAAGTTTATTTCTATAGCGCTTTTCACAACAGACATTGTCTCAAAGCAGCTTTACACAAACCGTTCTCCTCTCCATCATATCAGCTCCCTCTCTCCCTTTACCAGTCATAGTACCAACATTTAAAGTACCAACCCGAACCTCCACTCTTCTCCACTTCTCCTTTCCCTGCCGTCTCTGAAGACGTCTTCCTCCTCTCCTTCTTCTCCTTCAGCCAACAGTAGCCCAATTTCCACCGGTACTCTGTTGGCTAATGATACCTGTGGCGGTTGTTGTCCGGTATGAAATTCTCTTTCGTGATCCGCATATTTGATTTGGCACATGTTTAACGCTGGATGCCCTTCCTAACGTAACCCTCCTTATTTACCGGGGCTTGGGACCGGCACTAAGAGTGACCTGACCTGTGCAACACTAATGACTGGATTAGCTAAAGACAAATGATTAAAAGAATTAGTAGCTTCACCTTTTATATCTTCTTGTCTGTTGTATTTCTTCTTTTGTTTTTTCTTAAGTGAAAATTCTCATTTATACTTTACACATGAGCCAGTATAATTACGTAGGGAGTGAAATATAAAGTTCTAAATAATGTTATATAACTGAGTAAAATCTGGAAATAATATTGTGGGCCGTGAGTTGGACTGCAGTGGCAGCACTTTCCCGTTTGCAGTTTCTGTTATTTGATTCTGGCTACAAACATAAGACAAAAGAGCACTTTTCTAAAATAAGAGCACTAATGCAGCGCCAAGGGCGTGGCCCTGGGGGCGTGGCCCAGCCACCTTAGTCAGTGTGCCCACATACATCTCAAAATAATAACCGCCTTAATAGATAAAAAATAAAAAGTTTTACAAATTGATTTTTATTATACCATGGATACTGGTTAAAGAATGAAGAGTATAAGTAAATAAATAAAATAATACTAACCCATAATGCAGTGCTAAAATAGTCAGCTATTTACATACACACTGCCACTACGTCAGTAGCGTAAATTAGTAGACTAAATGGTCTGTGAATTCGTTATTCTAAAGTTCGTCTAAAACATGTGACGATAAAACAATAATAAAACGGAGCAGGCCGTATTTCAGTGCTTTGGATCATGTGTTCTGGGGGAAATGGAAACGCGTTTCAGTGAATGCGCTTTGCTGCTCTTGATCCAGAAAGTAAGACGTTTTTAAATGCTGAGTTTATTATGAAGCCAATGATGGATTTAACAAATTGCACCATCGTGGAAACAGAATGCGTCGCTGCAAAGCAAGATGTCTCCAGAATTAGAACGGAGGAAATTCAACAGAAGATGACGGTTATGAGAGTTCTCTCTGAACAACACAAAGTTCTGGAAGCTATGCGCAGTGTTTTTTCTGCGCTCCACCGCCATGTGTGAGAACTTCTCCGCACTAAAGAACGTTCTCAACTCGTGATTCTCAACTCGTGCATCTTGCATTTCAGAGGGACCTCACGAAAAGATTTCACAACGAATGGAAGGAGTTTGTTTTTCAGAAGCGTAATTTCTTTTCCTCTCGTCGTCTGCAGCTCTTCTAAAGGTGAGATGCGCTTCTGCTTTAGTATCTACATTTGGTTATTATGATGGTGGTTAATTTGCGTGTGTTTTCGTGAGTCTTGCAGAGGAGGGAAGTAACGGAGTACAAATACTTTGTTACTGTACTTAAGTAGATTTTTCTGGTATCAGTTTTTTACTCCACTATTTATTTTTCACTATTATTATTCATTTTACTTTTACTCATTACATTTTTACACAAATATCTGTACTTTTCACTTCTTACATTTTCAAAACCGGCTCTTACTTTAGTTTTAATTCATTGATTTGGTGAAATATATTTTTTATTTTCACTGCGCGCTGATTTCAGCCGAACAACTGATTTCCTGTTACTGCGCGTCTTTTTCACTCCGCTGGTGTATAAAGTCCTGACCCTCACTCACCACAGATGTAGACTAGTTTATGGAGATAAGAATCAGCAGGCAGAAGGCAGTAAGAAGTTTGGGGTTAATGTGGATGAGACAGAGGGAGTCAGTGATGAGAACATGACTGAGAACAGACACATTTCTGATCATCATCATCTTTTCTCTGCTTGTGTTCTATATGTGGATCTTCAGCCTGGATACATTCATTAGGTAACATAATACAAAACATTTGTTTTGTATTAATATATATATATATATATATATATATATTAATACAATACAATATATTAATTTTATATATATATACATTTAAAACTTTCGGCAAAAAATACGTTTATCCACGACTTCCTTTCTTAGATATAAAATAAATAAATAAACTCCAGATAAAAATATTTTGAATCAGTAAACTTTTGTTTTATTTCTGCGCCAAGTCTCAAATCAAACACCAAATCCGCCATGTTTTACACAATTTACCCTCTAGGTGGCGTTTTGTGTGTTTTTCCCTCATAATGGCAACACAAACTTAAATTACTGTCTTTATTGATCGTACAGATAAAAACAATTCATCATTCAAATCTGTAAAATGTCTATAATTTTATATATAAAAGCTTCCTGACTTGACTTGAAGAGGTGCAGTTTCTCCGGTATCACCTCATTAACTGTCCGTGTGGAAACATAGCAAAGGCTCTTAGTGATGTCCACACGTCTCTGCACTGATACAGCCTTTATATTTAATCACTGTACATATGCTTACATACATATCACATGCTGTACATATGATTCATATTAATCTGCACTGTTTGCATGATTGCTATTTTTTTGCACTTCTGGTAGATGCCAAACTCTATCTATCTATCTATCTATCTATCTATCTATCTATCTATCTATCTATCTATCTATCTATCTATCTATCTATCTATCTATCTATCTATCTATCTATCTATTATGATGTAAGGTCCAGTTAACAGCTAAAACAGGTAGAAGTAATAACTACTTTTTACTTAAGTACATGTCTGAGCCAAAACTTCTTTACTTTCACTTGAATAAAAAAGTATAATCAGTACTTCAACTTTTACCCGAGTATTTTAAACCATGAGGATCTGTACTTCTACTGAAGTAAAGGATGTGTGTACTTTTGCCACCTCTGGAGTCTTGCACTTTAGAGTTATGATAAATTATGGTTTACAGTGTGTGACGTTTAATATTTTAGGTTTATTGAAGTATTATAATAAAATAATAATAATAATAATAATAGTATGTAGAGATATATACATCCCCCCCCCCCCCCCCGTTAAACATGAGGCCCCTCATTCTGTATGGTGTGGCGCAGACCCTGCAGCGCTCTGCCCCCAATCAGAAGAAAAAAAAAAAAGAATAAAACATGCAGAATTTTGCTGTATTGTAATACCAAGGGAAATTTTTTTCATTTAGGATATTGTATTGTTTTTTTTTTTAGGCATATTTTATTTTATTTTATTTGAATCACTGACAACAAGACATTCTTTTGCGCATGCGTGGAAGAAATCGCGTGGGGTACAGGACAGATGGTGTATATATTTGCAGGTTTGACCAAACACTGAAATATTTCCGCACTTCACATAAATTAACAAAGTTTTGTGCTGTTGCTTTTCTCACTCCATGTAGTCTCATTGGAGTATTTGCATTACAAATGAATTAATTAAACCAATAAACACTATATGCTTCATATTTTTCATTTCATATTGACTGAAGTGCACTAGTTGTCAGTGTAGCAGTCTTATGACATTAACTTCAGTCCAAATCCAAATTCACTTCACCACCTAGTGCACTTCACCTAGTAATAAAACTATTCACAGGCAGACAAAAGAAATGCATTTTATAGGGGGGAAATAAAATAAAAATAAAAAAACAACAAAATGAGACAATAAAAATCCATTCAAGAAACAACAAACAAACCAAAACCATGGGTGATTTTGTGGATACTGCTGTGTTTCTTCTTCTTGTTTAAAAAAAGGATGACTTTCTCTCTACATCTTCAGAAATGTGTCTATTAAATTCTGGTCGAAGTGGGTTGAATATGTACAGCAAGTTTGTCCAGACTTTGTGAAATTATGGAACAAAAATCCTTTATTTTTTGAATGGAAACTGTTTTAGAAAGTTCCCTTTCACTCGATTACATTTTGGAAATTAGTACACTTTTTCCTACATCCTCTGCTATATACTGAACCTACAATTAACAACTTTTAGGGGAAGAGAATTTTGATTGTATTGCTGTTTGTTAATTACAAATAAACAATAATAAAGAAATTAAATAAAATAGTGGCCTGTTGGAACTCAGAACCCGTCTCTGAGGGGACACATCACGGGTGGATTCTCTACTGTAGTTTATTCCCAATGTATCACGTAATATTAGAATAAAAATAGAATAGACATTTAAAAAAAAAAACAATTAAGGATCTTCAGTCTCAGATGAGGACAAGCAAAACCTCTTTATTGCAGTCAGGTTCCAATGAGCTCAATAGAAGGTGGTCACTCAATCACAGCATACTAATCATGTGCAGGCACTCATTTATACCCTGGTGTCACATGACACCTCTATTTATTCCCTTAATTTCCTTAATTGTTTTCTTTTTTCCATTCTTATTTTTTAATTTTCCCAAATTTTATTTGTCACATACACATACATACAGGGTACGACATGCAGTAAAATGCTTTTTACGATGGTCCGGCATGAGGGAATAGAATGGGGAGAAAAATAAACTAAGAAAAAGAAGGCAGATAAATAAAGTATAAACTATATAAAATATAAAATATATAAAGATATATATATATATATGAGAAAAAAGTGTATATACAGGATGCTTATGACCGTAAACAGTAAAACAGTAAAAATTTAAGGTGGTTGATTTGATTGTCCTTAAAGTGACCGTGTGCGGTATGGTGTGGTATAAAGTGCACTGTGTTGTGCAAGTCCAGAATTAAAGTGACTGTCCAGTGATTAAAGTGTTGTAGTGTGAAAAGAAAAATATGTTCAGAGAAAAAGTGTGACGATGAAGAGAGTGGACCAGTTCTAGATCCTGGGTGTTTCCTGGTTCAAACTTTGAATGGCCTGCGGCAAGAAGCTCCTCCTCATTCTCTCTGTGTTCGCTTTTAGGGAGCGGAAGCGTTTCCCTAAACGCAACAAGGAAAAGACTCCATTGTTGGATGGCTGAAGTCCTTCACAATCTTCCTGGCTCTGTTCCTGCAGGTTAGGGAGCTCGGTGTGGATGGTACGTTCAGCCGACCGCACCACCCCCTGGAGGGCTCGCCTGTCTTGCATGGTGCTGTTTCCGAACCAGGAAGTGATGCTACCCGTCAGGATGCTCTCAATGGTGCAAGTGTAAAAAGTCGTTAGCACCTGAGAGGCTAGTTTAAAGTCCCTTAAGCGTTTTAGATGGTACAGACGCTGCTGAGCTTTTTTTTCACCCGGGTGTTGGTGTGACCGGACCAAGACAGGTCCTGTGTGATTTGAACACCTAAGTACCGGAAACTGTCCACTCTCTACACTGGGGTCCCGTTGATGTTTAGCGGGTCGTATAACCTCTCCTGCTTTGTGCTGAAGTCCACTAACAACTCCTTAGTCTTGCTGACGTTCAGGAGAAGGTTGTTCTCCTGGCACCATCTCTTCAGGTTTTTACCCTCCTGTAGGTAGGCCATCTCGCTGTTGTTGGAGATCAGACCCACCACAAAAGTGTCGTCAGCAAACTTGATGATGGTTGTGTAGTTGAAAGTGGCCAAACAGTCGTATGTGTACAGCGAGTACAGCAGGGGGCTCATAACACAACTCTGGGGAGCTACAGTGCTGAGGGTGGACGAGGTGTGTTTGCCCACCCGTACGGCTTGTGGTCTGTCTGTCAGAAAGTTAGAGATCCATTGACACAGCGGCAGGCTGAGTCCCAGGACCTCTAACTTAGAGGTGAGTGTGGAGGGAATTATGGTGTTAAACGCTGAACTGTATTCCACAAACGCAATGGCGTCCTCATTAGAACGGTTCGGGCGGTACGTGAACTGTAGAGGGTCCAGTGTGTCTGGTAGTGATGCAGTGAAGAAGTCTCTGACCAGTCACTCAAAGCACTTCATCACTACTGAGTTTAAGGCTACAGGGCGGTAGTCATTAAGGCAGGGGAGCTGGGGTTTCTTCGGGACAGGAACAATGGTGGACTGTTTGAAGCATGAGGGGACAACAGACTGTTCCAGTGAGAGGTTAAATATCTCAGTAAACACCAGTGCTAGCTGGTCAGCGCAGGCTTTCAGAGCCCGACCTGTGATGCTATCTGGTCCGGCTGCCTTCCTGGTATTCACTCTCTTGAATGCCCTCCTCACGTCATGCTCTGAGATGGTGAACGTGTTTACCTCTCCGACTTTCTCAGCATGCATGCTGTCTGTGCCGCTAGGGCCGCTAGCTGCAGGATCGAAACGAGCGTAAAAGATGCTTAGCTCGTCTGCCAGAGAAGTTTCCGCATTCTCCATTCTAGAAGATGGTGTTCTATAATCCGTGTTTGTTCTTAGTCCCTGCCACGGGCTCCGAGAGCCACCATGTTGGAGCTGTGACCCCAGTTTCCTCCTGTAGCGCCGCTTTGCTTCCTTCGCCGCTCTGAAAACACTGTAAGACGCAGCCTTGTACTCGTCCATGTCCCTGGTGGCGAGCCCCGTGTTGTAGGCAGCAGAGCAGGATCTCAGAGCATCGCAGATGGTTTTATCCACCCACGGCTTCTGGTTGGGAAATGTTCTGATGGTGGTTTTCTGCACTGTTTTATCTGCTAGTTTCCCCATGGATCCCACAACCGCTTCCGTAAACATGTTGCCGTCATCAGAGCTGCGCCTGAACATGTCCCAGTCTGCGTCATCCAGAGCGGCCACCGATTGGTCAGTCCAGTGCGCGACCGCCCAATGAACCGGAGCTTCCTGTTTTAGCCTTTGTAAACAGGCATGAGGAAGATGGCGTCATGGTCTGATTTCCCGAACGGTGGAGGTGATTGTGCCTTGTAGCTGTTCTTAAATGGTGTTTAGCAGTGGTCCAGTGTCTTTTCACCCCTGGTGGGGCAGGTGATGTGCTGCTGGAAGTTCGGTAGTGCGCGCTTGAGGTTGGCACTGTTAAAATCTCCCACCACAATGAGCGCAGTGTCCCGATGCTGTGTTTGGTAATGTTATTGTCTCTTGTAAGTCCCATACTGCAGTGTCCGTGTCCGCTTGAGGTGGAATATAAACGGCACTGACTATGACCGAGCTGAATTCCAGAGGTAGAAGGGCCGACATTTGATAGTCAGTAGTTCCAGATTTGGTGTGCAGGAGCGTGAAAGGGGAACGATGCTCGTGCTGTCGCACCAGTGGTTGTTCACCATCAGACACACTTCACCTCCTCTTGACTTTCCCGATTACAGTGTTCAGTCCATGCGTTAAACCGAGAAAAACTCGGCCGGCTGGATGGCGTGGTCCGGTCCCGCTGGGTTCAGCCATGTCTCGGTAAAGCAGAGAAGGTTGCAGTTCCGAATGTCCCTCTGGAACTTGACCCTTTCCCTGAGGTCGTCAAGCTTGTTTTCCAGTAATTGGATGTTGGTTAACAGGATACTGGGTAAGAAAGCGCGGAGTGCACGTGCCCTCAGCCTGTTCCTGACGCCGGCTCGGTTCCCTCTCGGACGCTGGTACGGGTCGCGTCCTTTGTTCTTCCTCAGGATCTCGCTCGGCCAGCATGGGTCCGGGTTTAAAAATTGGGAAAGGTGAGTGGATTGAACACCAATAGATATGAGTGGCTCTGTTATATCTAATTATGTCCATCTTGTGTAGATGGAACGGTAACTAAGTAAATAAAAATATTAAATAAACAAAAAAAGAGAACACGTAGCCGGAGCAGTCGTGACGGCAGCCGACCTCACCGGCGCCATCTTGGAAAAAGGTGTTATAATAATAATATATTTTTGTTATAATAATAATAATAATACTAATAATAATAATCATAATAATAAAAACGTTTGTATAAAACCTTCTCTTTCTCAGGTTTAGCCTCATTTTGTTCTCAATCTTTGTGAAAGAACTTTGTGCGGAGTCCCTGACTATCTTCAAGCGACGGTTAAAGACCTACCTTTTCCAGAATTACTTGAATTAGCACTTTCGAAATTTGCTTTGTAGAATTCAAGAGTTATATTTATATTAAGTTTGTAATCTTGTGTACCAGTGTAGATTTATTCATTGCTAGAGACTCAAATCACTTTTGTACGTTGCTCTGGATAAGGGCATTCGCTAAATGCCGTAAATGTAACAATCACTTTGCAGCCTATTTGCCTTCCTGTATCTGCAACGTGTAAGTTTTCTGCATTTATGCAAATTTTTATTGTTTTCTATTCTACTGTTATTGAAATAAGCTAATATTCGTTTTGCTTAGATTATATGTTCATATATGTTTAATTGTATTTTTCTACTTATTCATGTTTAGTATTTAGGGTTTATATACTTTAGAGCTGACTGTGTTACATAGTCCTTGAGAGCAGGATGTGTTGAGCTCATACATGGAAAAAATTTGCTACATTGTATTACCTTTGATTCTATTATCTGCACACATTAATCTCAGTTCTTGTAATGCTGACTTCCACTAACTTCGGTTTCATTGATTGCTCTTATTCAGCTTCTTCTCACAGATGTTCTGTGACAGCTCTTAGGAGCATTCTCGGCAGACAGTTTCACCAGTTCCAACTCTTCTCCCTGGCAACCGAAGTTGCCCCATTTATTAAACATCTCTCAAACCCAACTGTTCCAGCCAACCCTTTTCTGCCTCCTCGCATTGTGCAGCACACTTTTACGCATGATATTGGCACACAGGCCTCATCTGACCTCCCTGTTGTTTGTAACCAGGAGACACAGACAATGAAGATTCTGATGAACACACCTGAATCAACTCTCACTATATCACTTCTCATCAGTCTCTTACTGATTATTCTCCAACATTCTCTGCTCTATCTCCTACTCATTATTTACCCATATCTTCTCCTGAGTCTGACCTTGATAAGCTCTCCCATGTCTTCAATGTTTTAGGCCTACAAGCACTTTTTCCCCAATAAACATGCCTAATTCTCCCTCATACATAGTTGTTTTATTTCACTTTATGCTCATAGCATCAGTCAAACCCTATCCTACTCCAAGTGTTAGTATCAGATTATTAGTTTAATTTTTACTTGAAGTAAATAGTGTAAGAATTCAAAGACGGCCTCAATCCAGATTCCACCCCACACTACATCAAATTGAGCTCATCCACAAAATGGCTTAAATTTCACAGAAGTTTTTATGTAGTTTGATGTAGAATTTTAGTTGGATCAACCTTAATCATAGTCTTAATTTATTCAGTCTGGGAGAAGCAGCAAGTCATCAAGGACCATCTCCAAACAAAAGGTGTCCAATACTATTATTATCATTTTAACAATACCCTAACCTGACCTGCTGGGGGGCTTGCACCAGCCAAGGTGTAAACACCAGTGATTACCACCTGCTGACCTGTGGCTCGATAGTGTTCTCACTCGCCATGTGATCCTTAACTCATACACCTAATTTACATTTAAAGGCTAAATCCTGTCTACACTTCACAGGGAAAAACAAAATAAAATATCTAGGCAGAGTTTGTTCTTTGTTCTTGCTGACTCCAATGACCCCAAAGTACTTCATGTATTTTGTCACTGCTATGCTGTTATAAACTTCTTCATTACGATCATCGCTGTCCTAATAATCATTTCTTACAATTGGTTAAAGGAGTTTGATAAATATTTCAGCACGCTCTCTGACTGGCTCAAATCGTTCCACGTGTACACGGCTCCGTCCATCCCACACGACACCAGACTACTGTCGTTAGTCAAGTCAAGTCAAGTCAAGTTTATTTGTATAGCGCTTTTCACAACAGACATTGTCTCAAAGCAGCTTTACAGAAAACAACAGTGAAGGTGAATGGTGTGCGTTTGTCCCTGATGAGCAGCCGTGGCGACAGTGGCAAGGAAAAACTCCCTTAGATGATATGAGGAAGAAACCTTGAGAGGAACCAGACTCAAAGGGGAACCCATCCTCATATGGGTGACATCAAAAGTTTGGTCATAAATCTTTCAACAATACAGAACAATTTGTGATCATCATAGATCCAGCATCAGCTTCTCCATGCCAGGGCCTTTAAACACTCGGCATCTACTTCTCCATGATCATCCATAGGTCCATAATCTTCACGAGGTGGGACGTGACTGGAGCTGGCCAAACCTCAGGAAGCCTCGGGATGGGGAGAGAAAGAGAAGCAGTGGAGAGGAATTAGCGTAGCTGCTGTTCATGATATTAACAGCACAAGTTGATAATGTGCATGTGATCAGATGTTCTGGAGCACAAGGTTGTGATGTGATGTGTGTGATGTGTGTTATGTGTAGGCTTTGCTAAAAAGATGTTTTTAATCTGCACTTAAACTGGGAGAGTGTATCTGAACCCCGAACACTGTCAGGAAGACTATTCCAGAGTTTAGGAGCTAAATGTGAAAATGCTCTACCGCCTTTAGTGGACTTTGCTATTCTAGGAACTACTAGAAGCCCAGAGTTTTGAGATCTCAGGGAGCGTGACGGATTGTAGCGTGTTAAGAGACTGGATAGATACATGGGAGCCAAACCATTTAGTGCTTTATAAGTGAGTAGCAGTAGTTTGTAGTCTATTCGAAACTTAATAGGAAGCCAATGTAGGGACGATAAGATTGGGGTTATATGATCGTATTTTCTTGACCTAGTAAGAACTCTTGCTGCGGCATTCTGAACTAACTGAAGCTTGTTTATTAATGATGCAGGACATCCACCTAGTAATGCATTACAGTAGTCTATTCTAGAGGTCATAAACGCATGGACGAGCTTCTCTGCATCAGATATAGATAACATATTTCTTAGCTTAGAAATATTTCTAAGGTGAAAGAAGGCTGTTTTTGTAACTTGATTGATGTGATTTTTAAAAGATAAGTTGCTGTCTAAAATAACTCCCAGGTCTTTTACCGTTGAACTAGTAGTTACAGAACAACCGTCTAAATGCAGGCTGAGATGCTGGAGCTTCTGTGTACTATTTTTTGGGCCGATGAGCAAAATCTCCGTTTTATCAGGATTTAATAGCAGAAAGTTATGGGTCATCCAATCTCTTATTTCTTCAACACACTCAGTTATGCGAGCTAATTGAGCTGTATCGCCTGGTTTGGATGAAATATATAGCTGGGTATCATCAGCATAACAATGGAAGCTAATTCCATGCCTTCTAATAATATTTCCTAATGGAAGCATGTATATTGTAAAAAGCAGGGGTCCCAGAACTGACCCTTGTGGCACGCCATAATTTACTAGCATTATCCTGGATAGCTCTCCATTTAAATCTACGAAATGGTAACGATTGGACAGGTAGGATTTAAACCAGCTTAATGCCTGTCCCTGAATACCGATGTAATTCTGTAAGCGATCGAGGAGAAGATCATGATCTATAGTGTCGAACGCAGCACTAAGATCTAGTAAAACTAATAGGGAGATGTAGCCTTGGTCTGAAGCTAAAAACAGGTCGTTAGTGATTTTAACTAGAGCAGTTTCTGTGCTATGATGGGGCCTAAAACCTGACTGAAACGCTTCAAAGATATTGTTCTCCTGCAAGTGGTTACATAGCTGGGCAGCGACAATCTTTTCTAAAATCTTAGACATAAATGGGAGATTTGAAATTGGTCTGTAATTCGATAGCGTGTTTGGATCCAGATTAGGTTTTTTAATGAGGGGCTTAATAACTGCTAACTTGAGGGATTTAGGGACATGACCTAACGATAGTGAGGAGTTAATAATATTTAAAAGAGGCTCACCAGCTGTATATAACACTTCCTTCAGTAGTTTAGTGGGAATTGGATCTAACTGACATGTTGTTGATTTAGCTTTCATAATAGCATCATACAGCTCTTCCTGTCCTATACATGTAAAACAGTGTAGTTGTGGGGTTGTAAGTACGATTGTGTCGGGAGATGCTGTCAGAGGTTGAACTGCCACAATTGTTTTTCGAATGTTATCTATTTTTTCAGTGAAGAAATTCATAAAGTCTTCACTACTAAACTGTGATGGAACACATTTTTCAGATCCCTGATTTGTTGTTAATTTAGCGACTGTACTGAAAAGGAACCTGGGATTGTTTTTGTTATTTTCTATGAGTTTGCTCAGGTGTTTAGCTCTAGCAGCTTTTAGCGCCTGTCTGTAGCTAAGCATACTGTCTTTATACGCAATTCTAAATACCTCCAATTTAGTTTTCCTCCATTTTCTCTCCAGATTACGTGTTGTTCTCTTGAGGGCATGCGTATGACTATTATACCAAGGTGCAGGTGCTTGTTCTCGAACCTTTTTTAACCGGATGGGGGCAACAGTGTCTAAAGTGCTAGTGAGGATAAGGTCTATGTTGTTCGCCATCTCATCAAGATGATCAGCATTTATGGGTTTAATGTGAAACTGAGATAAATCAGGCAGGTTATTTATGAATCTGTCCTTAGTGGTTGGAATAATAGTCCTACCAGGTCGATAACGTGGTGAAACACGGTTAATCTGCTCTACCGGTAGTGTGTACAGTAGGAGATAATGGTCTGTGATGTCATCACTCTGGGGTAAAATATCTATATCAGTGACGTCTGCTCCGTGGGATATTATTAAGTCTAGTGTGTGGTTAAAACGGTGGGTTGGTCTGGTGACGTTTTGTTTAACTCCAAAAGAGTTTAGTAAATCGACAAATGATAATCCTAGGGCATCGTTTTCATCATCTACATGAATATTAAAATCTCCTACAAGCAGCACTTTATCAAAGCTGATCAGGAGGTCTGAGAGAAAACAAGCAAACTCATGAAGAAAATCAGCGTAGGGTCCTGGGGGTCTGTACACGGTGACCAGAGCGAGTTTTCTATGCATCTCTGAAAGTGCAATTTTAAGAACGAGCACTTCAAATGATTTAAAGCTGAATCCTAATCTCTGACTAACATTAAGAGAAGCACTATAAATGGTTCCTACACCCCCCCCACGACCAGTCTGACGGGGCTCATGCTTATAAACATATCCTGACGGTGTCGACTCGTTTAGACCCATATAATCACCTGGTTTAATCCAGGTCTCAGTGAGACAGAGTGCATCGAGATTATTATCTGTGATCATCTCTTTTACAATCAGTGCTTTGGGTGCAAGTGATCTAATGTTTAAAAGACCGAACTTTAGAACTTTGTTGTGTTTGTTTATCTGGCATTTTTCAGTTTTAACTGCAATAAGATTATTTCTGGATCTTGTGTATGTAATTCTTGGTTTTACTACACGAGGAATAGATACGGTTTCTATAAACTGAGCTGTGTGTGAACTTGTAACTATTTGGTCTGTAGTATGCGTGTTCTTATAGTTGAAGATTTCTTGATGTCTTACCAGTCAGATGGTGTGTAGTATCCTAGAGATGTTATCTGATAGCACTGCTGCTCCAACTCTGCTGGGGTGCAGGCCATCAGGGCGGAAGAACCTAGGACGCTCCCAGAAACAGTTCCAGTTATTAACAAAGAGAAGTTTATGTTCTCGACACCATGACTGTAACCATTCATTTAGAGCTAAAAGTCTACTAAACTTCTCAGCCCCTCGCTGGTAAGTGGGAAGAGGTCCTGACACAATGATCCTCGTTGTGGGTGATGTGCTGCGTACCGTCTCCACCAGGATCCTGAAGTCCCTCTTTAAGATCTCCGTTTGCCGCAGCCTGGTGTCGTTTGATCCGGCATGGAGAACAACCGCTCCGAAGTTCTCGTTCAGGATCGCGGGTACCTGCGCAGCGACATCCAGAACACGAGCACCAGGAAAACAGCGAGTGTGCACCTTACCTTTAGCTCGGGTAGCGCGGACATGCCGGACGATGGAATCTCCGAGAATAACAGTGTCGCGTTCCGTCTCGCGGAGGGGGACGAAGCGGTTCTCGGTCGAGATCTCGAAGGCCGGTGGTGGAGGTGGAGACGTCCTCGATCGGGGCTTGGCTTGTCTCTTCCGCCGCGGTCGCATCCAGGGTCCATGTTGCACCGGTGCCGGAGTTGTAGGTGCGCTGGGCCTGGGCATAGAAGCACGCGAAGTTGATGTGCTGGGAGCGTTAGGTTCAACCTGGGAGTTTACCTGGGATGAGTGCGCGTCCGCCCGGGATGTTTCCAGCGCCGCTTTCCGCTCTCGCAGCCGGTCATGCTTTACATGCAGCTCGCGAATCTGTTTCTCCAATGCCTCCATCTCCAACGCCACCGTTTGCAACTCGAACGAGTCCTCACCTGTGCTCGAATGCAGACAAACAACCGGCATAGTGCTTATCGTCACGAACAGATTTATTATACAGAGATGTGAGTGAGAGAAAATAAATATAAACAACACTAGTTATAGTCGAGTTAACTAACTACAGGCACAAGTCAGGAAGACAAAAACAATTAAGGATTATTAAAAGAGGAAAAACGGATAGATAGATAGCAAAGTTTGTTTGAAAGACGCCGAGAGATACAAACACGTAACTCGCGGCAAACAAGTCAAACACAGGAAGCTACGTCACAGGAAGCTCAAAGGGCACTTTGCTGTGCACTTAGCACTTAGACCTCCACACCACTGAGCGTACCTGACCGGGGGGCGCCTATAGAGCTAGTTGTCTTCAGGGGCCCCCAAACCAACCAGGCTTAATCGGCCTTCCCGCGCTGGGGACAGTGACACTAGGTGAAGTGCACTTCAGTGTAAAACGGAGTATTTTCGCTTCCAATGAAGACTACAGCAGGGGGCAGATCTTTCTCTTATAAACCACACAGTTAAGGAACAACCTTCCAAATAGTGTTCGGTACACACTTTTGGGTTCAAGGCATGCACTTCCGGGTCAGTGGCCGTCTTGCTGTTTTTTCCCGTGCTTCCCCTTTATTAACAGTGAGGAAAATAAGTATTTGAACACCCTGCTATTTTGCAAGTTCTCCCACTTAGAAATCATGGAGGGGTCTGAAATTGTCATCGTAGGTGCATATCCACTGTGAGAGACATAATCTAAAAAAATCCAGAAATCACAATGTATGATTTTTTAACTATTTATTTGCATGATACAGCTGCAAATAAGTATTTGAACACCTGAGAAAGTCAATGTTAATATTTGGTACAGTAGCCTTTGTTTGCAATTACAGAGGTCAAACGTTTCCTGTAGTTTTTCACCAGGTTTGCACACACTGCAGGAGGGATTTTTGACCCACTCCTCCACACAGATCTTCTCTAGATCAGTCAGGTTTCTGGCCTGTCGCTGAGAAACACGGAGTTTGAGCTCCCTCCAAAGATTCTCTATTGGGTTTAGGTCTGGAGACTGGCTAGGCCACGCCAGAACCTTGATATGCTTCTTACAGAGCCACTCCTTGGTTATCCTGGCTGTGTGCTTCGGGTCATTGTCATGTTGGAAGACCCAGCCTCGACCCATCTTCAATGCTCTAACTGAGGGAAGGAGGTTGTTCCCCAAAATCTCGCAATACACGGCCCCGATCATCCTCTCCTTAATACAGTGCAGTCGCCTGTATTAACCCTAACCCTAACCCTAGACATTTTAAAGGCAGACTAACAGGTCTTTGAGGGTCAGAATTTTAGCTAGACAGGTGTTCAAATACTTATTTGCAGCTGTATCATACAAATAAATAGTTTAAAAATCATATTGTGATTTCTGGATTTTTTTTTTTAGATTATGTCTCTCACAGTGGACATGCACCTACGATGACAATTTCAGACCCCTTCATGATTTCTAAGTGGGAGAACTTGCAAAATAGCAGGGTGTTCAAATACTTATTTTCCTCACTGTATGTACACCTGAGACAGATTCTCACCAGTTTTCTATGTCCCTGGGATTGTTCTTGCCACCCTGCCTGTTCTGGTTCCTGGTTCCTGATCTGATCCCTATTACGGTTCTGCCTTCCTGTTTACTGGTTTTGAACTTTGGACTTTGTTACGTGATTTTTGCTCTGCCCTTTGTTGCCTTGTTTGCCGGCACTTTGAATTTTGGACTGTTTTTGGATTTGGTTTTGTCTCTGCCGGCATTGTTCTGTTTGTCTGTTTTAAGACCCTAATCTGTTTTTTGAATGTTGTTTGTCTTTGCCCCATTCTTCTGTTTTTCTGTGTTTGCTACTTTTAAATTTTTTTAAATTAATGTTAAGATTTAGGGTTAGAGGGTTAGGGTTGGGGTTAAAGTTAGTGGTTAGGATTTAGGGTTAGGGATTAGGGTTAGGGATTAGGGTTAGGGATAAAGGTTGCGGTTAGGGTTAGGGCTAGGGTGTGGGGTTAGGGGTTAGGGTGTGGGGTTAGGGTGTGGGGTTAGGGTTAAGGTTTAGGGATAGGGGTGGGGGTTAAGTTTAGGGGTTGAGGTTAAGGTTAGGAAAAGGGTTAGGTATTGAGGTTTGGGTTAGGGTTAGGGTTTAGGGTCAGGGTTAGGGTTAGAGGGTTTAGGGTTTAGGGGTCAGGGTCAGGGTCAGGTTTAGGGTCAAGGGTTAGGGTCAAGGGTTAGGGTTAGGGGGTTAGGGTTAGAGTGTTAGGGTTAGAGTGTTAGGGGTTAGGGTTTTGGGTTAGGGGTTGGGGTTTAGGGGTTGGGGTTTGGGTAGGGTTAGGGTAAGGTGTTAGGGGATTAGGGTTAGAGGGTTAGGGTCAAGGGTTAGGGGTTTGGGTTTGGGTTAGGGTCAAGGGTTAGGGTTAGGGGGTTAGGGGTTTGGGTTAGGGTTAGGGGGTTAGGGTTAGAGTGTTAGCGGTAGGATTAGAGTGTTAGGGGTTAGGGTTTTGGGTTAGGGGTTGGGGGTTGGGGGTTAGGGGTTGGGGTTTGGGTAGGGTTTGGGTTAGAGGGTTAGGGTTAAGGGTTAGGGGGTTAGGGTTAGGGGGTTAGGGTTTAGGGTTGGGGGGTTAGGGTAGGGTTAGGGTTGGGGTTAAGGTTAGTGGTTAGGGTTAGGTTTAGGGTTAAGGTTAGGTTTAAGGGTTAGGGATAGAAATTGGGGGTTAGGGTTAGGATTAGGGTTTAGGATTAGGGTTAGAAATTAGGGTTAGGGTTAGGATTTAGGGTTAGGATTAGGATTTATGGTTAGGGCTAGAAATTATAGTTAGGGTTAGAATTTAGGGTTAAGGTTAGGTTTTAGGGTTAGGGTTAGAAATTAGGGTTACGATTAGGGTTAGGGTTAGGGTTAGGTTAGGGGAAATAGACGCAGCTCCAGGAACCATGTCAAAATCCGAGTGGGGATTAGGGTTGGGTTTAGGTTTAGGTTTAGGGTTAGGTTAGGGGAAATAGACGCAGCTCCAGGAACCATGTCAAAATCCGAGTGGGGATTAGGGTTGGGTTTAGGGTTAGGGTTAGGGGTTAGGGTTAGGGTTAGGGAGGGGTTGGGGTTAGGGTTAGGGTGGGGTTGGGGTTAGGGTTAGGGAGGGGTTGGGGTTAGGGTTAGGGTTAGGGAGGGGTTGGGGTTAGGGTTAGGGTTAGGGAGGGGTTGGGGTTAGGGTTAGGGGTTAGGGTTGGGGAGGGGTTGGGGTTAGGGTTAGGGAGGGGTTGGGGTTAGGGTTAGGGAGGGGTTGGGGTTAGGGTTAGGGTTAGGGTTAGGGCTATGGATTGGTAAGGAAACTCAGATATAGACAAGCCCGGAGCCCACGTTGTGCACTGGCCTACTCCAAGTCACTAAGCACTCACATCTCCTCCGCCGCCGGTGACAAGTGGCAGGAAAATTGCCCTTAAACGTGTGTTTTTTTGTTTTACGGATGAGAACTGGACATTTGCCCACTCTCTCTTTCTCTTGCTAGCGAGAAGTGGACATTTGCCCACTCTCTCTTTCCCTTGTTAGCAACCCTTTCCCTTTTTGACCTTTTAAATGGAGGGTGTTTCCCCTTTTTTCCTTTTAGCCAGTGACTTCTGATTTCATTCATTAATGCAGGACATTCGATTTCAT
>NC_139577.1:0-15000 GCF_946808225.1 Silurus aristotelis | reverse complement strand
TCTGAAGGAAGAATTCCCCATTGAACTCAAAGTCGTTCCTTTTTAGATTTATTTCTAACAACTGGATGAGTTCTTTATCAGGCCTGGATTTGTCCGGGTATTTTTGAAAAATATTTTTTACGGCCTGTATTCCTTCCTGGATGTCGATATTTGTGTAAAGGCTGTCAATGTCCATAGTGAACAGGACAGCCTCTTGGGGAATTTCAAGTGCTTTAACTTTTTGAATAAAGTCATATGTGTCTTTTAAATAGCTAGGGTGGCTCGTGGAAAGGGGATTTAAATAAAAGTCCAGGAATTCGGCCGTATAGTACGTTTCGCTTCCGCAATCCGATACTATAGGCCTTCCTGGAGGAATTTCGTGGGGTTTGCTCCATTTGGCCGGATCTTTATGTATTTTAGGGAGCATGTAGAATCTCCTGCTCCTGGGCTCTGTGTCCCCCAAGAGATAGGACTTCTGTTTGGCATTTATGTGCTTTTTTGTATACAGGATCTGAACTATTTCTTTGACTAGGGGTACGGTGTCTGGATAAATGGGTTTGTCTAATTTTTTATAATAAGTTCTATCCTGTAATTGTCTGTACCCTTCCCATAGATATTGCTCACGGTCCATAATAACCGTTGCACTGCCCTTGTCAGCTGGTTTGATGATAATGTTTTGGTTATTTTTTAGTTCTTCCAGAGCACTGATTTCCTCAGGAGTGAGGTTAAGTTGTTCCCAATATGGTCTGCAGTGTCTCTTGAAGGATCTAAGGTCTGTATCAAACAATGTGAGAAGTTCAGTGGGCAGTTTATCCATGGGTGGGACCCAGTCCGATTTAGGTGTGAAAGGTGGGGGAGTTTGATCCGTGTCATTTTGAAAATAAGATGCCAATTTTAGTCTTCGGTGGTATTGTTGCAGATCATACCGCATTTGCCTCCCGCTATATTGTCTGTTAATTTTCCATGCTGGAATAAAAGTTAGGCCTCTATTAAGCAGGCTGAATTGTGGTCGAGTGATCTTGGCTTTTTTGGCCAAAACAACCACATTTTTGTTCCCCTCCTGTGCATGCAGGCTTATGGGGAGATTTAATTTAAATGTTGAAGCCAATGCTCCAGCATTTTTCTGGCTGTATTAACTGTCCAGTGAATATTGTCACTTTCAGTGTGGAATTCTGATCTGGGTAGGGCCGGAATATGATTTAGGTTGGCAGTGATGTAACCACTCAGGAGGTTTAGTTGTGTTTGCTCCTTTGTTGGGAGCATTCCTGAATAGTTCAGTTCTGGAACCCAAATCTGCGCAACCGGGAATTTTTCTTTCGCCGCTCTTAAAGACGCCTGCATTTGTTTAATAGCAGTGTCTTTAGCGTTTTGAGTCCGACTATTAATGCCCAGCGCTAAAATTAAATGCTCTACGTCGTTGGAGACCGGAATTTTATTAATCACGGCCTCCATGTGTCTAAACGTGGCCCCCGGATAACTTTCTATTTGGAGGTCTGGGTTCTTAAAGGGGGGAATCCTGGAGAGATTGGAATCCCCAATAACAAGGCATTTTTTACGGACAGTTAGTTTCCACTCAATCATCTTTCTGGAAGTGTTTATGTGCCTGTTTGGAACACCCTCACTGGAGTCACATGGTGTTGCAGAAGGCACCCTGAGCTCCACGTTAATACGGGCCTGTGTGGCTGTTCTAAGGCTGCCGATTTTGTCTGGGCTTAGGGTCACCCTTTGTGAGCTGCCGTCATTATTCTGTTCGCACTCTCCCTGATCCTCGATAATAACGAGTTCCTCTTCCAATCTAACACAGGGATTGGAACTCGGGTGAGGAGTGCGTTGTGCTTTTGGGGAGGAGGGAGGATCTAGCGTGATATCGGACTGACTGTCCGAATCCTCTTCCCTAAAAGGGGACCAATCGTTTGGTGGATCTGTCATGGTGGAAGTTGTTCTGGAAGATTTTGGTTCTGGTTGGGTGGACAAATCTGGTAGGGAGTGTGCCTCGGCCTCAGCGTGCACAGAGACCTGCACCGCTATGGCACCGCCCGCTGTGTCAGGTGGTAGAGAAGAAGCAGCAAGGACATTTTGCGTCTCTGCTTCCTCTCTCGCTTCCTCCACCTCAGTAGTGGGTGTAGGGATCTTCCATTTGTCACCTATCAGTGTGTGAGCATCCTGTATTGATTTGTATCTCAGTCTTTTACCAATCCCACGTTTTGCCCATAACACAGCAGTGTTAAAGCATTCTTCCCAGCCCTGGGAAGGATAGTGCTGCAGCTTGGCCAGTTCTTCCACCAATGTGTCCTCATAGTGGTTTTTAAGGATCAACATGGTGGTATAGGCCCAGTTTTTAGCATTGCCTTCTATAAGGGCTTGTGTTGTGGGATTTGGCAGAGCTGGTTTAATGACCTCGGATAGATTTTTCTCCATCTTGGTCAATGCAGGAGGTTGTTCATGGCTCACATTATTTTTATGGTGTACCAGTTTAATTATTTTGAACAAGGTACGGGTTTTTGTAACAAAATCTGGGTCATCTGATTGCTTTTGAGCAACATTTTTTTGTCTCTGTTGTGTGCTCGTTTTTTGCTGTTGTGGACGAGTTGTCCATGATTGATTTGTTTTTTGTGGGATCCTTGTGACAGGTCCCCAACGGACCTGAGGTTCAAAAAATTGTGGTCTGAAAGACCGCTGATGTGATGCAGTACGGTAAGTATTTGGTGCCCTCGTGTGGCCTGAAAATTTAACTGCATTTGCATAGAAGAGGGCCCTTTGTTCCTGTGCATGACGTAGGTTCTGGTTATTGCCATATTTAACCACGTCTGCATAAGAGAATGGCCTCTCTCCTTGTGGATGGTGTCCCGTACGGTGGTGAGGACGGTGCATAGCTGTGTTTCGGACAGCACGCCTGCGTCCACGGGTGACAACCATCCAACCATCTCTGTCTGGCAGAATCATATTTTCCGAAAAGCTTTTCTTTTCTATTGCTTTTTAAACAAAATATTTATTTGGGATGTTTTTTGTGTATTGAAATAAAATAAAATACAGAACTGAAATCAAGAATCTTTGTTTTCTTTAATTTTTCAAAAATAATTCTCTCTGAGAATTTGAAAATAAAATCAAGCAGTTGCCTGATTTTAAATAAAAATAATAAAATGTGCTTTTAAAGAAATATTTTCCTGAAAATAAATTCTCTCTGAGAGCTTGAAAATAAACTGAGCAGTTGCCTCAGTTTAAATGAGAAAAATAAAATTAAATAAAACAAAATAGAAATATTCTCAAAATATTTTTTTCAAAAGATTCAAAAGAAAATGGAACAAGCCGTTGCAACGTTTCGGTTCCCTTAGAACCTTCTTCAGGCAGGCTTGTTCAGAGTATTTGCAAAAAATATTCTTTCTTTGAAAATAAAATAGATTCAGGATCAAAATAAAGCTTGAGTGTGTCTCTAATCGAGCTGGAAGAAGTGGGGAAGATTCAGTCCTCTGAGCAGCCTCTTATATAGTGTAAAGAGGCGGGTCCAATTCAAATGAGCCAATGAGAACCATTTCCCAGCTCAATTTCAAAAAGAAATAGTTCTCAGCCAATAGAATACACCTGTATTTCAGTGTATTGAGAAAAGGCATTTTTTGAAATTTGATGAGGATTAATGAATTAAATGAATTATTTAATAATAATTAAATTAATAATTAATGATTTAAAGAATTTTGCATGACCCTAGGTTTTTAACAGGCATGAGGCACGGGCCGGTTAGGGTTGGGGTTAAGGTTAGCGGTTAGGTTTAGGGTTAAGGTTAGGATTAAGGGTTAGGGATAGAAATTGGGGGTTAGGATTTAGGATTAGGGTTAGAAATTAGGGTTAGGGATAGAAATTAGGGTTAAGGTTAGGTTTTAGGTTTAGGGCTAGAAATTAGGGTTAGGGTTAGGATTTAGGGTTAGGATTAGGATTTATGGTTAGGGCTAGAAATTAGAGTTAGGGTTAGAGTTAAGGGTTAAGGTTAGAAATTAGGGTTAGAATTAGGATTTAGGGTTAGGGATAGAAATTAGGGTTAAGGTTAGATTTAGGGTTAGGGATAGAAATTAGGGTTAGGGTTAGGGATGGAAATTAGGGTTAAGGTTAGGTTTTAGAGTTAGGGATAGAAATTAGGGTTAGGGTTGGGGTTAGGTTTTAGGGATAGGATTTAGGGTTAGGGCTAGAAATTAGGATTAGGGTTAGGGATAGAAATTAGGGTTAAGGTTAGGTTTTAGGGTTAGGGTTAGGGATAGAAATTAGGGTTAAGTTTAGGGTTAGGGTTGGGGTTAGGTTTTGGGGTTAGGGTTAGAAGTTAGGGTTAGGTTTTAGGGTTAGGCCTAGAAATTAGGGTTAGGGTTAGGGATAGAAATTAAGGTTAAGGTTAGGTTTTAGGGTTAGGGATAGAAATTAGGGTTAGGTTTAGGGTTAGGGTTGGGTTTAGGTTTTGGGGTTAGGATTAGGATGTAGGGTTATGGTTAGAAATTAGGGTTAGGGATAGAAATTAAGGTTAAGGTTAGGATTAGGTTAAGGTTAGGGATACAATTCAGGGTTAGGGTTAGGTTTTAGAATTAGGGTTAGGTTTAGGTTAAGGTTAGGGCTTAGGGTTAGGGATAGGAATTAGGGTTAGGATTTAGGGTTAGGGATAGAAATTAGGGTTAGGGTTAGGTTTAGAGTCAGAGGAAGGTGCTAACCTGTTTGCACAGGCCATCAATGCCCCCTAAGAATATTTTATTCACCTCTCATTGAGGCCTTGGGGATAAGCAGTACTTAATTTCTGAATCCAAATTCTCTCTGCTCTTTTCCTCAGGGGTACAGACCATTGTGGGTTTGCCTGTAGGACCATGACCCTGAGAGCTTCCCATCCATGCTCCCGGAAGTGATTGACCAGGTGAGTATCCATTTGTTTTCCTTTTAATATGTTGTGTTTGTGTTGTGTCATCCTGATCAAGATGGTGTTGCCCGTCTCTCCAACATATTGGGCTCCACATTGATTACAGGAAATGAGGTAGACACAATTTTTGCTGTGCACTGTACTTGAGCGATGAGTGGTGAAGACTTCCTTGGTAAATTTGTTTTGAATGTGTTGTTTTTGTTCCATGTATTGTCCCTGATGTTTAGGTTTTCCCTGCTGGAGAGGATTGAGTTTGGCCCTGACCAAATAGTCTTGCAGGTTTTTGCTTTTCCTGAAAGCTGCAATGACTTTGTGGTCTCTGAATCTTGGTGTTTGTCCCAATATTTGCATAAAATTGGACCTTATCTCCCTGATGAGCTTCACAGAGACAGAGGAATATGTCAGGACGAGCGGCACGCTGGTGCCTTCCGCCCGGGTTCCTATTGTGAGGTAGGATTTAAAAATCCTCCTCAAAAAGGACCTTTTATAACCTCTGTTCCTGAGTGCTCTAAAGAGGATTCGTGTCGCTTCCATGAAGTCCCGTTCTCGGGTACATATGCGACGAAACCTCAGGAGTTGTGATTTCACCAGGCCAGAGTAAGTGTGTTTAGGGTGAAAGCTCTCCTTGTGCAGTAGAGCGTGTGTGTCTGTTTCCTTAAAAAATACCTTGATGTCCAATTTGTGTGTGGAACTGAAATCCGGGCCTTTGTATGTCGTGGTGTCCAAAAAATCCACCGAGAGCTGACTAATGGAGGATTTCAGTTTTATGGATGGGTTATGGTTGTTAAGTGTTGTCAGAAATTCTTCAAACTCCCTCTCTGTGTGTGTCCAAACTCCCCATATATCATCAAGATATCTAAAATAATAAAGAGGCCGTTTATGGCACCGGGATAGGGCCGAGGTCTCCCATTCTGCCATAAATATGTTGGCGTAGGCCGGAGCAAACTTCTTCCCCATCGCTGTTCCCTTAATCTGAAGGAAGAATTCCCCATTGAACTCAAAGTCGTTCCTTTTTAGATTTATTTCTAACAACTGGATGAGTTCTTTATCAGGCCTGGATTTGTCCGGGTATTTTTGAAAAATATTTTTTACGGCCTGTATTCCTTCCTGGATGTCGATATTTGTGTAAAGGCTGTCAATGTCCATAGTGAACAGGACAGCCTCTTGGGGAATTTCAAGTGCTTTAACTTTTTGAATAAAGTCATATGTGTCTTTTAAATAGCTAGGGTGGCTCGTGGAAAGGGGATTTAAATAAAAGTCCAGGAATTCGGCCGTATAGTACGTTTCGCTTCCGCAATCCGATACTATAGGCCTTCCTGGAGGAATTTCGTGGGGTTTGCTCCATTTGGCCGGATCTTTATGTATTTTAGGGAGCATGTAGAATCTCCTGCTCCTGGGCTCTGTGTCCCCCAAGAGATAGGACTTCTGTTTGGCATTTATGTGCTTTTTTGTATACAGGATCTGAACTATTTCTTTGACTAGGGGTACGGTGTCTGGATAAATGGGTTTGTCTAATTTTTTATAATAAGTTCTATCCTGTAATTGTCTGTACCCTTCCCATAGATATTGCTCACGGTCCATAATAACCGTTGCACTGCCCTTGTCAGCTGGTTTGATGATAATGTTTTGGTTATTTTTTAGTTCTTCCAGAGCACTGATTTCCTCAGGAGTGAGGTTAAGTTGTTCCCAATATGGTCTGCAGTGTCTCTTGAAGGATCTAAGGTCTGTATCAAACAATGTGAGAAGTTCAGTGGGCAGTTTATCCATGGGTGGGACCCAGTCCGATTTAGGTGTGAAAGGTGGGGGAGTTTGATCCGTGTCATTTTGAAAATAAGATGCCAATTTTAGTCTTCGGTGGTATTGTTGCAGATCATACCGCATTTGCCTCCCGCTATATTGTCTGTTAATTTTCCATGCTGGAATAAAAGTTAGGCCTCTATTAAGCAGGCTGAATTGTGGTCGAGTGATCTTGGCTTTTTTGGCCAAAACAACCACATTTTTGTTCCCCTCCTGTGCATGCAGGCTTATGGGGAGATTTAATTTAAATGTTGAAGCCAATGCTCCAGCATTTTTCTGGCTGTATTAACTGTCCAGTGAATATTGTCACTTTCAGTGTGGAATTCTGATCTGGGTAGGGCCGGAATATGATTTAGGTTGGCAGTGATGTAACCACTCAGGAGGTTTAGTTGTGTTTGCTCCTTTGTTGGGAGCATTCCTGAATAGTTCAGTTCTGGAACCCAAATCTGCGCAACCGGGAATTTTTCTTTCGCCGCTCTTAAAGACGCCTGCATTTGTTTAATAGCAGTGTCTTTAGCGTTTTGAGTCCGACTATTAATGCCCAGCGCTAAAATTAAATGCTCTACGTCGTTGGAGACCGGAATTTTATTAATCACGGCCTCCATGTGTCTAAACGTGGCCCCCGGATAACTTTCTATTTGGAGGTCTGGGTTCTTAAAGGGGGGAATCCTGGAGAGATTGGAATCCCCAATAACAAGGCATTTTTTACGGACAGTTAGTTTCCACTCAATCATCTTTCTGGAAGTGTTTATGTGCCTGTTTGGAACACCCTCACTGGAGTCACATGGTGTTGCAGAAGGCACCCTGAGCTCCACGTTAATACGGGCCTGTGTGGCTGTTCTAAGGCTGCCGATTTTGTCTGGGCTTAGGGTCACCCTTTGTGAGCTGCCGTCATTATTCTGTTCGCACTCTCCCTGATCCTCGATAATAACGAGTTCCTCTTCCAATCTAACACAGGGATTGGAACTCGGGTGAGGAGTGCGTTGTGCTTTTGGGGAGGAGGGAGGATCTAGCGTGATATCGGACTGACTGTCCGAATCCTCTTCCCTAAAAGGGGACCAATCGTTTGGTGGATCTGTCATGGTGGAAGTTGTTCTGGAAGATTTTGGTTCTGGTTGGGTGGACAAATCTGGTAGGGAGTGTGCCTCGGCCTCAGCGTGCACAGAGACCTGCACCGCTATGGCACCGCCCGCTGTGTCAGGTGGTAGAGAAGAAGCAGCAAGGACATTTTGCGTCTCTGCTTCCTCTCTCGCTTCCTCCACCTCAGTAGTGGGTGTAGGGATCTTCCATTTGTCACCTATCAGTGTGTGAGCATCCTGTATTGATTTGTATCTCAGTCTTTTACCAATCCCACGTTTTGCCCATAACACAGCAGTGTTAAAGCATTCTTCCCAGCCCTGGGAAGGATAGTGCTGCAGCTTGGCCAGTTCTTCCACCAATGTGTCCTCATAGTGGTTTTTAAGGATCAACATGGTGGTATAGGCCCAGTTTTTAGCATTGCCTTCTATAAGGGCTTGTGTTGTGGGATTTGGCAGAGCTGGTTTAATGACCTCGGATAGATTTTTCTCCATCTTGGTCAATGCAGGAGGTTGTTCATGGCTCACATTATTTTTATGGTGTACCAGTTTAATTATTTTGAACAAGGTACGGGTTTTTGTAACAAAATCTGGGTCATCTGATTGCTTTTGAGCAACATTTTTTTGTCTCTGTTGTGTGCTCGTTTTTTGCTGTTGTGGACGAGTTGTCCATGATTGATTTGTTTTTTGTGGGATCCTTGTGACAGGTCCCCAACGGACCTGAGGTTCAAAAAATTGTGGTCTGAAAGACCGCTGATGTGATGCAGTACGGTAAGTATTTGGTGCCCTCGTGTGGCCTGAAAATTTAACTGCATTTGCATAGAAGAGGGCCCTTTGTTCCTGTGCATGACGTAGGTTCTGGTTATTGCCATATTTAACCACGTCTGCATAAGAGAATGGCCTCTCTCCTTGTGGATGGTGTCCCGTACGGTGGTGAGGACGGTGCATAGCTGTGTTTCGGACAGCACGCCTGCGTCCACGGGTGACAACCATCCAACCATCTCTGTCTGGCAGAATCATATTTTCCGAAAAGCTTTTCTTTTCTATTGCTTTTTAAACAAAATATTTATTTGGGATGTTTTTTGTGTATTGAAATAAAATAAAATACAGAACTGAAATCAAGAATCTTTGTTTTCTTTAATTTTTCAAAAATAATTCTCTCTGAGAATTTGAAAATAAAATCAAGCAGTTGCCTGATTTTAAATAAAAATAATAAAATGTGCTTTTAAAGAAATATTTTCCTGAAAATAAATTCTCTCTGAGAGCTTGAAAATAAACTGAGCAGTTGCCTCAGTTTAAATGAGAAAAATAAAATTAAATAAAACAAAATAGAAATATTCTCAAAATATTTTTTTCAAAAGATTCAAAAGAAAATGGAACAAGCCGTTGCAACGTTTCGGTTCCCTTAGAACCTTCTTCAGGCAGGCTTGTTCAGAGTATTTGCAAAAAATATTCTTTCTTTGAAAATAAAATAGATTCAGGATCAAAATAAAGCTTGAGTGTGTCTCTAATCGAGCTGGAAGAAGTGGGGAAGATTCAGTCCTCTGAGCAGCCTCTTATATAGTGTAAAGAGGCGGGTCCAATTCAAATGAGCCAATGAGAACCATTTCCCAGCTCAATTTCAAAAAGAAATAGTTCTCAGCCAATAGAATACACCTGTATTTCAGTGTATTGAGAAAAGGCATTTTTTGAAATTTGATGAGGATTAATGAATTAAATGAATTATTTAATAATAATTAAATTAATAATTAATGATTTAAAGAATTTTGCATGACCCTAGGTTTTTAACAGGCATGAGGCACGGGCCGGTTAGGGTTGGGGTTAAGGTTAGCGGTTAGGTTTAGGGTTAAGGTTAGGATTAAGGGTTAGGGATAGAAATTGGGGGTTAGGATTTAGGATTAGGGTTAGAAATTAGGGTTAGGGATAGAAATTAGGGTTAAGGTTAGGTTTTAGGTTTAGGGCTAGAAATTAGGGTTAGGGTTAGGATTTAGGGTTAGGATTAGGATTTATGGTTAGGGCTAGAAATTAGAGTTAGGGTTAGAGTTAAGGGTTAAGGTTAGAAATTAGGGTTAGAATTAGGATTTAGGGTTAGGGATAGAAATTAGGGTTAAGGTTAGATTTAGGGTTAGGGATAGAAATTAGGGTTAGGGTTAGGGATGGAAATTAGGGTTAAGGTTAGGTTTTAGAGTTAGGGATAGAAATTAGGGTTAGGGTTGGGGTTAGGTTTTAGGGATAGGATTTAGGGTTAGGGCTAGAAATTAGGATTAGGGTTAGGGATAGAAATTAGGGTTAAGGTTAGGTTTTAGGGTTAGGGTTAGGGATAGAAATTAGGGTTAAGTTTAGGGTTAGGGTTGGGGTTAGGTTTTGGGGTTAGGGTTAGAAGTTAGGGTTAGGTTTTAGGGTTAGGCCTAGAAATTAGGGTTAGGGTTAGGGATAGAAATTAAGGTTAAGGTTAGGTTTTAGGGTTAGGGATAGAAATTAGGGTTAGGTTTAGGGTTAGGGTTGGGTTTAGGTTTTGGGGTTAGGATTAGGATGTAGGGTTATGGTTAGAAATTAGGGTTAGGGATAGAAATTAAGGTTAAGGTTAGGATTAGGTTAAGGTTAGGGATACAATTCAGGGTTAGGGTTAGGTTTTAGAATTAGGGTTAGGTTTAGGTTAAGGTTAGGGCTTAGGGTTAGGGATAGGAATTAGGGTTAGGATTTAGGGTTAGGGATAGAAATTAGGGTTAGGGTTAGGTTTAGAGTCAGAGGAAGGTGCTAACCTGTTTGCACAGGCCATCAATGCCCCCTAAGAATATTTTATTCACCTCTCATTGAGGCCTTGGGGATAAGCAGTACTTAATTTCTGAATCCAAATTCTCTCTGCTCTTTTCCTCAGGGGTACAGACCATTGTGGGTTTGCCTGTAGGACCATGACCCTGAGAGCTTCCCATCCATGCTCCCGGAAGTGATTGACCAGGTGAGTATCCATTTGTTTTCCTTTTAATATGTTGTGTTTGTGTTGTGTCATCCTGATCAAGATGGTGTTGCCCGTCTCTCCAACATATTGGGCTCCACATTGATTACAGGAAATGAGGTAGACACAATTTTTGCTGTGCACTGTACTTGAGCGATGAGTGGTGAAGACTTCCTTGGTAAATTTGTTTTGAATGTGTTGTTTTTGTTCCATGTATTGTCCCTGATGTTTAGGTTTTCCCTGCTGGAGAGGATTGAGTTTGGCCCTGACCAAATAGTCTTGCAGGTTTTTGCTTTTCCTGAAAGCTGCAATGACTTTGTGGTCTCTGAATCTTGGTGTTTGTCCCAATATTTGCATAAAATTGGACCTTATCTCCCTGATGAGCTTCACAGAGACAGAGGAATATGTCAGGACGAGCGGCACGCTGGTGCCTTCCGCCCGGGTTCCTATTGTGAGGTAGGATTTAAAAATCCTCCTCAAAAAGGACCTTTTATAACCTCTGTTCCTGAGTGCTCTAAAGAGGATTCGTGTCGCTTCCATGAAGTCCCGTTCTCGGGTACATATGCGACGAAACCTCAGGAGTTGTGATTTCACCAGGCCAGAGTAAGTGTGTTTAGGGTGAAAGCTCTCCTTGTGCAGTAGAGCGTGTGTGTCTGTTTCCTTAAAAAATACCTTGATGTCCAATTTGTGTGTGGAACTGAAATCCGGGCCTTTGTATGTCGTGGTGTCCAAAAAATCCACCGAGAGCTGACTAATGGAGGATTTCAGTTTTATGGATGGGTTATGGTTGTTAAGTGTTGTTAAAAACTCATCAAACTCCCTCTCTGTGTGTGTCCAAACTCCCCATATATCATCAAGATATCTAAAATAATAAAGAGGCCGTTTATGGCACCGGGATAGGGCCGAGGTCTCCCATTCTGCCATAAATATGTTGGCGTAGGCCGGAGCAAACTTCTTCCCCATCGCTGTTCCCTTAATCTGAAGGAAGAATTCCCCATTGAACTCAAAGTCGTTCCTTTTTAGATTTATTTCTAACAACTGGATGAGTTCTTTATCAGGCCTGGATTTGTCCGGGTATTTTTGAAAAATATTTTTTACGGCCTGTATTCCTTCCTGGATGTCGATATTTGTGTAAAGGCTGTCAATGTCCATAGTGAACAGGACAGCCTCTTGGGGAATTTCAAGTGCTTTAACTTTTTGAATAAAGTCATATGTGTCTTTTAAATAGCTAGGGTGGCTCGTGGAAAGGGGATTTAAATAAAAGTCCAGGAATTCGGCCGTATAGTACGTTTCGCTTCCGCAATCCGATACTATAGGCCTTCCTGGAGGAATTTCGTGGGGTTTGCTCCATTTGGCCGGATCTTTATGTATTTTAGGGAGCATGTAGAATCTCCTGCTCCTGGGCTCTGTGTCCCCCAAGAGATAGGACTTCTGTTTGGCATTTATGTGCTTTTTTGTATACAGGATCTGAACTATTTCTTTGACTAGGGGTACGGTGTCTGGATAAATGGGTTTGTCTAATTTTTTATAATAAGTTCTATCCTGTAATTGTCTGTACCCTTCCCATAGATATTGCTCACGGTCCATAATAACCGTTGCACTGCCCTTGTCAGCTGGTTTGATGATAATGTTTTGGTTATTTTTTAGTTCTTCCAGAGCACTGATTTCCTCAGGAGTGAGGTTAAGTTGTTCCCAATATGGTCTGCAGTGTCTCTTGAAGGATCTAAGGTCTGTATCAAACAATGTGAGAAGTTCAGTGGGCAGTTTATCCATGGGTGGGACCCAGTCCGATTTAGGTGTGAAAGGTGGGGGAGTTTGATCCGTGTCATTTTGAAAATAAGATGCCAATTTTAGTCTTCGGTGGTATTGTTGCAGATCATACCGCATTTGCCTCCCGCTATATTGTCTGTTAATTTTCCATGCTGGAATAAAAGTTAGGCCTCTATTAAGCAGGCTGAATTGTGGTCGAGTGATCTTGGCTTTTTTGGCCAAAACAACCACATTTTTGTTCCCCTCCTGTGCATGCAGGCTTATGGGGAGATTTAATTTAAATGTTGAAGCCAATGCTCCAGCATTTTTCTGGCTGTATTAACTGTCCAGTGAATATTGTCACTTTCAGTGTGGAATTCTGATCTGGGTAGGGCCGGAATATGATTTAGGTTGGCAGTGATGTAACCACTCAGGAGGTTTAGTTGTGTTTGCTCCTTTGTTGGGAGCATTCCTGAATAGTTCAGTTCTGGAACCCAAATCTGCGCAACCGGGAATTTTTCTTTCGCCGCTCTTAAAGACGCCTGCATTTGTTTAATAGCAGTGTCTTTAGCGTTTTGAGTCCGACTATTAATGCCCAGCGCTAAAATTAAATGCTCTACGTCGTTGGAGACCGGAATTTTATTAATCACGGCCTCCATGTGTCTAAACGTGGCCCCCGGATAACTTTCTATTTGGAGGTCTGGGTTCTTAAAGGGGGGAATCCTGGAGAGATTGGAATCCCCAATAACAAGGCATTTTTTACGGACAGTTAGTTTCCACTCAATCATCTTTCTGGAAGTGTTTATGTGCCTGTTTGGAACACCCTCACTGGAGTCACATGGTGTTGCAGAAGGCACCCTGAGCTCCACGTTAATACGGGCCTGTGTGGCTGTTCTAAGGCTGCCGATTTTGTCTGGGCTTAGGGTCACCCTTTGTGAGCTGCCGTCATTATTCTGTTCGCACTCTCCCTGATCCTCGATAATAACGAGTTCCTCTTCCAATCTAACACAGGGATTGGAACTCGGGTGAGGAGTGCGTTGTGCTTTTGGGGAGGAGGGAGGATCTAGCGTGATATCGGACTGACTGTCCGAATCCTCTTCCCTAAAAGGGGACCAATCGTTTGGTGGATCTGTCATGGTGGAAGTTGTTCTGGAAGATTTTGGTTCTGGTTGGGTGGACAAATCTGGTAGGGAGTGTGCCTCGGCCTCAGCGTGCACAGAGACCTGCACCGCTATGGCACCGCCCGCTGTGTCAGGTGGTAGAGAAGAAGCAGCAAGGACATTTTGCGTCTCTGCTTCCTCTCTCGCTTCCTCCACCTCAGTAGTGGGTGTAGGGATCTTCCATTTGTCACCTATCAGTGTGTGAGCATCCTGTATTGATTTGTATCTCAGTCTTTTACCAATCCCACGTTTTGCCCATAACACAGCAGTGTTAAAGCATTCTTCCCAGCCCTGGGAAGGATAGTGCTGCAGCTTGGCCAGTTCTTCCACCAATGTGTCCTCATAGTGGTTTTTAAGGATCAACATGGTGGTATAGGCCCAGTTTTTAGCATTGCCTTCTATAAGGGCTTGTGTTGTGGGATTTGGCAGAGCTGGTTTAATGACCTCGGATAGATTTTTCTCCATCTTGGTCAATGCAGGAGGTTGTTCATGGCTCACATTATTTTTATGGTGTACCAGTTTAATTATTTTGAACAAGGTACGGGTTTTTGTAACAAAATCTGGGTCATCTGATTGCTTTTGAGCAACATTTTTTTGTCTCTGTTGTGTGCTCGTTTTTTGCTGTTGTGGACGAGTTGTCCATGATTGATTTGTTTTTTGTGGGATCCTTGTGACAGGTCCCCAACGGACCTGAGGTTCAAAAAATTGTGGTCTGAAAGACCGCTGATGTGATGCAGTACGGTAAGTATTTGGTGCCCTCGTGTGGCCTGAAAATTTAACTGCATTTGCATAGAAGAGGGCCCTTTGTTCCTGTGCATGACGTAGGTTCTGGTTATTGCCATATTTAACCACGTCTGCATAAGAGAATGGCCTCTCTCCTTGTGGATGGTGTCCCGTACGGTGGTGAGGACGGTGCATAGCTGTGTTTCGGACAGCACGCCTGCGTCCACGGGTGACAACCATCCAACCATCTCTGTCTGGCAGAATCATATTTTCCGAAAAGCTTTTCTTTTCTATTGCTTTTTAAACAAAATATTTATTTGGGATGTTTTTTGTGTATTGAAATAAAATAAAATACAGAACTGAAATCAAGAATCTTTGTTTTCTTTAATTTTTCAAAAATAATTCTCTCTGAGAATTTGAAAATAAAATCAAGCAGTTGCCTGATTTTAAATAAAAATAATAAAATGTGCTTTTAAAGAAATATTTTCCTGAAAATAAATTCTCTCTGAGAGCTTGAAAATAAACTGAGCAGTTGCCTCAGTTTAAATGAGAAAAATAAAATTAAATAAAACAAAATAGAAATATTCTCAAAATATTTTTTTCAAAAGATTCAAAAGAAAATGGAACAAGCCGTTGCAACGTTTCGGTTCCCTTAGAACCTTCTTCAGGCAGGCT
>NC_139576.1:38071687-38141395 GCF_946808225.1 Silurus aristotelis | reverse complement strand
ATTACTTGGCAAACAGAGTAGCTTGAAGGAAGATTTAAAGCCAGCTTTCGGGAAAGGTAGGGCCAGTTTGGGAAAAAGGAAAAGATATTGCCGCCTGAGAAGTGGGGGAAAGAGAATAACGAAAGTACTTAGATGGGAAGCTGGTGGGCTAAGTGCTAAATAGCAGAGGCCCACTCACTTGGAAAACAGAGCAGCTGGGAGGATGTTTAAAGCCAGAATGGGGATAAGTAAAGCCAGCTTGGAAAAAGGAAAAGAAAATGGAAAAAGGAAAAGAAAATGGAGAGGCTAAGCCTGATTATGGACCAACAAAAACAAGATACAAACAAACAATGACGCATGAAACTGAATAACTTACCTGATGAGAGCGTTTGGAACAGCACTGAGTATGGGGGTGCCAATGTTTTCGAGCAGTGGGGGTGCCAATAGTCCAAATTTCAGGACATGAGTGGCCATTTTTTGAAAAATAATCTAAACAAAACTGAATGTTTAATTAACACTTTTTTTGGGGGGTGCAATTTTAACCAGTGCCATTTGGGGGTGCCATTTGACAAATTCTGTCTTTATCCACTGCCTGGACAAAGGAGGGAAAGAGAAGAAGAAAAAACTGAGAAAGGAAGCTAATGGGCTAAGCGCTAAATATCAAAGACCCAATCACCTGGAAAACAGAGCATCTCGTGAAAAAGGATTAAAGCCAACATGGAAAAATGCAAAGCCAGTTTGGAAAATGGAAAAAGGAAAAGAAAATGGAAGGAAAGAGAAGAAGAAAAAACTGAGAAAGGAAGCTAATGGGCTAAGCGCTAATTAGCAAAGACCCAATCACCTGGAAAACAGAGCATCTCGTGAAAAAGGATTAAAGCCAACATGGAAAAATGCAAAGCCAGTTTGGAAAATGGAAAAAGGAAAAGAAGATGGAAGCTAATGGGCTAAGCGCTAAAGCTAATGGGCTAAGCGCTAAAGCTAATGGGCTAAGCGCTAAAGCTAATGGGCTAAGCGCTAAATAGCAAAGACCCAATCACCTGGTGAACAGAACATCTCGTGAAAAAGGATTAAAGCCAACATGGAAAAATGTGCAGCCAGTTTGGAAAATGGAAAAAGGAAGAGAAAATGGTAAGTCTATGCCTGATGAAGGTTTATATTAACCGAAACGTTGCAACAGACTTACCGTTAAAAATGACGTCATGGGGATCTGTGAAAAGGCAAATGTCCTGCATTAATGAATGAAATCGAATGTCCTGCATTAATGAATGAAATCAGAAGTCACTGGCTAAAATGAAAAAAGGGGAAACACCCTCCATTTAAAAGGTCAAAAAGGGAAAGGGTTGCTAACAAGGGAAAGAGAGAGTGGGCAAATGTCCACTTCTCGCTAGCAAGAGAAAGAGAGAGTGGGCAAATGTCCAGTTCTCATCCGTAAAACAAAAAAACACACGTTTAAGGGCAATTTTCCTGCCACTTGTCACCGGCGGCGGAGGAGATGTGAGTGCTTAGTGACTTGGAGTAGGCCAGTGCACAACGTGGGCTCCGGGCTTGTCTATATCTGAGTTTCCTTACCAATCCATAGCCCTAACCCTAACCCCAACCCCTCCCTAACCCTAACCCTAACCCTAACCCCAACCCCTCCCTAACCCTAACCCTAACCCCTCCCTGACCCTAACCCCAACCCCTCCCCAACCCTAACCCCTAACCCTAACCCCAACCCCTCCCTAACCCTAACCCTAACCCCAACCCCTCCCTAACCCTAACCCCAACCCCACCCTAACCCTAACCCCAACCCCACCCTAACCCCAACCCCTCCCTAACCCTAACCCTAACCCCTAACCCTAACCCTAAACCCAACCCTAATCCCCACTCGGATTTTGACATGGTTCCTGGAGCTGCGTCTATTTCCCCTAACCTAACCCAGCCCGTGCCACCCCGAGTTGCTGCACTTGCATGGCCTTCTGCATATTTCCTGAACTGGCTAACTTACCTGATAAGAGAGTGCCAATAATTCTAATTTCATGACCTGAGTGGCCAATTTTGAAAAACACTTATAGAGAATGGAATGTTCGATGAGCACTGTGTTTTTTGGGGGTGCCAGTTAAACCAGTGCCATTTGGGGGTGCCAGCTTATATAAGAAATGTGTAAAACTGTGCAAGAAGGCCGGATGGCTAAGCACTAAATAGCATAATGTAAAACCGTGCTAGAAGGCCGGATGGCTAAGCACTAAATAGCAGAAATACTTATAGACAATGGAATGTTCGATGAGCACTGTGTTTTTTGGGGGTGCCAGTTAAACCAGTGCCATTTGGGGGTGCCAGTTTATAAAAAATTTGTAAAACTATGCAGGAAGGCCGGATGGCTAAGCACTAAATAGCATAATGTAAAACTGTGCTAGAAGGCCGGATGGCTAAGCACTAAATAGCAGAAATACTTATAGACAATGGAATGTTCGATGAGCACTGTGTTTTTTGGGGGTGCCAGTTAAACCAGTGCCATTTGGGGGTGCCAGTTTATAAAAAATTTGTAAAACTGTGCAAGAAGGCCGGATGGCTAAGCACTAAATAGCAGAGTGTAAAACTGTGCAAGAAGGCCGGATGGCTAAGCACTAAATAGCAGAGGCCCAATTACTTGGCAAACAGAGTAGCTTGAAGGAAGATTTAAAGCCAGCTTTCGGGAAAGGTAGGGCCAGTTTGGGAAAAAGGAAAAGATATTGCCGCCTGAGAAGTGGGGGAAAGAGAATAACGAAAGTACTTAGATGGGAAGCTGGTGGGCTAAGTGCTAAATAGCAGAGGCCCACTCACTTGGAAAACAGAGCAGCTGGGAGGATGTTTAAAGCCAGAATGGGGATAAGTAAAGCCAGCTTGGAAAAAGGAAAAGAAAATGGAAAAAGGAAAAGAAAATGGAGAGGCTAAGCCTGATTATGGACCAACAAAAACAAGATACAAACAAACAATGACGCATGAAACTGAATAACTTACCTGATGAGAGCGTTTGGAACAGCACTGAGTATGGGGGTGCCAATGTTTTCGAGCAGTGGGGGTGCCAATAGTCCAAATTTCAGGACATGAGTGGCCATTTTTTGAAAAATAATCTAAACAAAACTGAATGTTTAATTAACACTTTTTTTGGGGGGTGCAATTTTAACCAGTGCCATTTGGGGGTGCCATTTGACAAATTCTGTCTTTATCCACTGCCTGGACAAAGGAGGGAAAGAGAAGAAGAAAAAACTGAGAAAGGAAGCTAATGGGCTAAGCGCTAAATATCAAAGACCCAATCACCTGGAAAACAGAGCATCTCGTGAAAAAGGATTAAAGCCAACATGGAAAAATGCAAAGCCAGTTTGGAAAATGGAAAAAGGAAAAGAAAATGGAAGGAAAGAGAAGAAGAAAAAACTGAGAAAGGAAGCTAATGGGCTAAGCGCTAATTAGCAAAGACCCAATCACCTGGAAAACAGAGCATCTCGTGAAAAAGGATTAAAGCCAACATGGAAAAATGCAAAGCCAGTTTGGAAAATGGAAAAAGGAAAAGAAGATGGAAGCTAATGGGCTAAGCGCTAAAGCTAATGGGCTAAGCGCTAAAGCTAATGGGCTAAGCGCTAAAGCTAATGGGCTAAGCGCTAAATAGCAAAGACCCAATCACCTGGTGAACAGAACATCTCGTGAAAAAGGATTAAAGCCAACATGGAAAAATGTGCAGCCAGTTTGGAAAATGGAAAAAGGAAGAGAAAATGGTAAGTCTATGCCTGATGAAGGTTTATATTAACCGAAACGTTGCAACAGACTTACCGTTAAAAATGACGTCATGGGGATCTGTGAAAAGGCAAATGTCCTGCATTAATGAATGAAATCGAATGTCCTGCATTAATGAATGAAATCAGAAGTCACTGGCTAAAATGAAAAAAGGGGAAACACCCTCCATTTAAAAGGTCAAAAAGGGAAAGGGTTGCTAACAAGGGAAAGAGAGAGTGGGCAAATGTCCACTTCTCGCTAGCAAGAGAAAGAGAGAGTGGGCAAATGTCCAGTTCTCATCCGTAAAACAAAAAAACACACGTTTAAGGGCAATTTTCCTGCCACTTGTCACCGGCGGCGGAGGAGATGTGAGTGCTTAGTGACTTGGAGTAGGCCAGTGCACAACGTGGGCTCCGGGCTTGTCTATATCTGAGTTTCCTTACCAATCCATAGCCCTAACCCTAACCCCAACCCCTCCCTAACCCTAACCCTAACCCTAACCCCAACCCCTCCCTAACCCTAACCCTAACCCCTCCCTGACCCTAACCCCAACCCCTCCCCAACCCTAACCCCTAACCCTAACCCCAACCCCTCCCTAACCCTAACCCTAACCCCAACCCCTCCCTAACCCTAACCCCAACCCCACCCTAACCCTAACCCCAACCCCACCCTAACCCCAACCCCTCCCTAACCCTAACCCTAACCCCTAACCCTAACCCTAAACCCAACCCTAATCCCCACTCGGATTTTGACATGGTTCCTGGAGCTGCGTCTATTTCCCCTAACCTAACCCAGCCCGTGCCACCCCGAGTTGCTGCACTTGCATGGCCTTCTGCATATTTCCTGAACTGGCTAACTTACCTGATAAGAGAGTGCCAATAATTCTAATTTCATGACCTGAGTGGCCAATTTTGAAAAACACTTATAGAGAATGGAATGTTCGATGAGCACTGTGTTTTTTGGGGGTGCCAGTTAAACCAGTGCCATTTGGGGGTGCCAGCTTATATAAGAAATGTGTAAAACTGTGCAAGAAGGCCGGATGGCTAAGCACTAAATAGCATAATGTAAAACCGTGCTAGAAGGCCGGATGGCTAAGCACTAAATAGCAGAAATACTTATAGACAATGGAATGTTCGATGAGCACTGTGTTTTTTGGGGGTGCCAGTTAAACCAGTGCCATTTGGGGGTGCCAGTTTATAAAAAATTTGTAAAACTATGCAGGAAGGCCGGATGGCTAAGCACTAAATAGCATAATGTAAAACTGTGCTAGAAGGCCGGATGGCTAAGCACTAAATAGCAGAAATACTTATAGACAATGGAATGTTCGATGAGCACTGTGTTTTTTGGGGGTGCCAGTTAAACCAGTGCCATTTGGGGGTGCCAGTTTATAAAAAATTTGTAAAACTGTGCAAGAAGGCCGGATGGCTAAGCACTAAATAGCAGAGTGTAAAACTGTGCAAGAAGGCCGGATGGCTAAGCACTAAATAGCAGAGGCCCAATTACTTGGCAAACAGAGTAGCTTGAAGGAAGATTTAAAGCCAGCTTTCGGGAAAGGTAGGGCCAGTTTGGGAAAAAGGAAAAGATATTGCCGCCTGAGAAGTGGGGGAAAGAGAATAACGAAAGTACTTAGATGGGAAGCTGGTGGGCTAAGTGCTAAATAGCAGAGGCCCACTCACTTGGAAAACAGAGCAGCTGGGAGGATGTTTAAAGCCAGAATGGGGATAAGTAAAGCCAGCTTGGAAAAAGGAAAAGAAAATGGAAAAAGGAAAAGAAAATGGAGAGGCTAAGCCTGATTATGGACCAACAAAAACAAGATACAAACAAACAATGACGCATGAAACTGAATAACTTACCTGATGAGAGCGTTTGGAACAGCACTGAGTATGGGGGTGCCAATGTTTTCGAGCAGTGGGGGTGCCAATAGTCCAAATTTCAGGACATGAGTGGCCATTTTTTGAAAAATAATCTAAACAAAACTGAATGTTTAATTAACACTTTTTTTGGGGGGTGCAATTTTAACCAGTGCCATTTGGGGGTGCCATTTGACAAATTCTGTCTTTATCCACTGCCTGGACAAAGGAGGGAAAGAGAAGAAGAAAAAACTGAGAAAGGAAGCTAATGGGCTAAGCGCTAAATATCAAAGACCCAATCACCTGGAAAACAGAGCATCTCGTGAAAAAGGATTAAAGCCAACATGGAAAAATGCAAAGCCAGTTTGGAAAATGGAAAAAGGAAAAGAAAATGGAAGGAAAGAGAAGAAGAAAAAACTGAGAAAGGAAGCTAATGGGCTAAGCGCTAATTAGCAAAGACCCAATCACCTGGAAAACAGAGCATCTCGTGAAAAAGGATTAAAGCCAACATGGAAAAATGCAAAGCCAGTTTGGAAAATGGAAAAAGGAAAAGAAGATGGAAGCTAATGGGCTAAGCGCTAAAGCTAATGGGCTAAGCGCTAAAGCTAATGGGCTAAGCGCTAAAGCTAATGGGCTAAGCGCTAAATAGCAAAGACCCAATCACCTGGTGAACAGAACATCTCGTGAAAAAGGATTAAAGCCAACATGGAAAAATGTGCAGCCAGTTTGGAAAATGGAAAAAGGAAGAGAAAATGGTAAGTCTATGCCTGATGAAGGTTTATATTAACCGAAACGTTGCAACAGACTTACCGTTAAAAATGACGTCATGGGGATCTGTGAAAAGGCAAATGTCCTGCATTAATGAATGAAATCGAATGTCCTGCATTAATGAATGAAATCAGAAGTCACTGGCTAAAATGAAAAAAAAGGGGAAACACCCTCCATTTAAAAGGTCAAAAAGGGAAAGGGTTGCTAACAAGGGAAAGAGAGAGTGGGCAAATGTCCACTTCTCGCTAGCAAGAGAAAGAGAGAGTGGGCAAATGTCCAGTTCTCATCCGTAAAACAAAAAAACACACGTTTAAGGGCAATTTTCCTGCCACTTGTCACCGGCGGCGGAGGAGATGTGAGTGCTTAGTGACTTGGAGTAGGCCAGTGCACAACGTGGGCTCCGGGCTTGTCTATATCTGAGTTTCCTTACCAATCCATAGCCCTAACCCTAACCCCAACCCCTCCCTAACCCTAACCCTAACCCTAACCCCAACCCCTCCCTAACCCTAACCCTAACCCCTCCCTGACCCTAACCCCAACCCCTCCCCAACCCTAACCCCTAACCCTAACCCCAACCCCTCCCTAACCCTAACCCTAACCCCAACCCCTCCCTAACCCTAACCCCAACCCCACCCTAACCCTAACCCCAACCCCACCCTAACCCCAACCCCTCCCTAACCCTAACCCTAACCCCTAACCCTAACCCTAAACCCAACCCTAATCCCCACTCGGATTTTGACATGGTTCCTGGAGCTGCGTCTATTTCCCCTAACCTAACCCAGCCCGTGCCACCCCGAGTTGCTGCACTTGCATGGCCTTCTGCATATTTCCTGAACTGGCTAACTTACCTGATAAGAGAGTGCCAATAATTCTAATTTCATGACCTGAGTGGCCAATTTTGAAAAACACTTATAGAGAATGGAATGTTCGATGAGCACTGTGTTTTTTGGGGGTGCCAGTTAAACCAGTGCCATTTGGGGGTGCCAGCTTATATAAGAAATGTGTAAAACTGTGCAAGAAGGCCGGATGGCTAAGCACTAAATAGCATAATGTAAAACCGTGCTAGAAGGCCGGATGGCTAAGCACTAAATAGCAGAAATACTTATAGACAATGGAATGTTCGATGAGCACTGTGTTTTTTGGGGGTGCCAGTTAAACCAGTGCCATTTGGGGGTGCCAGTTTATAAAAAATTTGTAAAACTATGCAGGAAGGCCGGATGGCTAAGCACTAAATAGCATAATGTAAAACTGTGCTAGAAGGCCGGATGGCTAAGCACTAAATAGCAGAAATACTTATAGACAATGGAATGTTCGATGAGCACTGTGTTTTTTGGGGGTGCCAGTTAAACCAGTGCCATTTGGGGGTGCCAGTTTATAAAAAATTTGTAAAACTGTGCAAGAAGGCCGGATGGCTAAGCACTAAATAGCAGAGTGTAAAACTGTGCAAGAAGGCCGGATGGCTAAGCACTAAATAGCAGAGGCCCAATTACTTGGCAAACAGAGTAGCTTGAAGGAAGATTTAAAGCCAGCTTTCGGGAAAGGTAGGGCCAGTTTGGGAAAAAGGAAAAGATATTGCCGCCTGAGAAGTGGGGGAAAGAGAATAACGAAAGTACTTAGATGGGAAGCTGGTGGGCTAAGTGCTAAATAGCAGAGGCCCACTCACTTGGAAAACAGAGCAGCTGGGAGGATGTTTAAAGCCAGAATGGGGATAAGTAAAGCCAGCTTGGAAAAAGGAAAAGAAAATGGAAAAAGGAAAAGAAAATGGAGAGGCTAAGCCTGATTATGGACCAACAAAAACAAGATACAAACAAACAATGACGCATGAAACTGAATAACTTACCTGATGAGAGCGTTTGGAACAGCACTGAGTATGGGGGTGCCAATGTTTTCGAGCAGTGGGGGTGCCAATAGTCCAAATTTCAGGACATGAGTGGCCATTTTTTGAAAAATAATCTAAACAAAACTGAATGTTTAATTAACACTTTTTTTGGGGGGTGCAATTTTAACCAGTGCCATTTGGGGGTGCCATTTGACAAATTCTGTCTTTATCCACTGCCTGGACAAAGGAGGGAAAGAGAAGAAGAAAAAACTGAGAAAGGAAGCTAATGGGCTAAGCGCTAAATATCAAAGACCCAATCACCTGGAAAACAGAGCATCTCGTGAAAAAGGATTAAAGCCAACATGGAAAAATGCAAAGCCAGTTTGGAAAATGGAAAAAGGAAAAGAAAATGGAAGGAAAGAGAAGAAGAAAAAACTGAGAAAGGAAGCTAATGGGCTAAGCGCTAATTAGCAAAGACCCAATCACCTGGAAAACAGAGCATCTCGTGAAAAAGGATTAAAGCCAACATGGAAAAATGCAAAGCCAGTTTGGAAAATGGAAAAAGGAAAAGAAGATGGAAGCTAATGGGCTAAGCGCTAAAGCTAATGGGCTAAGCGCTAAAGCTAATGGGCTAAGCGCTAAAGCTAATGGGCTAAGCGCTAAATAGCAAAGACCCAATCACCTGGTGAACAGAACATCTCGTGAAAAAGGATTAAAGCCAACATGGAAAAATGTGCAGCCAGTTTGGAAAATGGAAAAAGGAAGAGAAAATGGTAAGTCTATGCCTGATGAAGGTTTATATTAACCGAAACGTTGCAACAGACTTACCGTTAAAAATGACGTCATGGGGATCTGTGAAAAGGCAAATGTCCTGCATTAATGAATGAAATCGAATGTCCTGCATTAATGAATGAAATCAGAAGTCACTGGCTAAAATGAAAAAAGGGGAAACACCCTCCATTTAAAAGGTCAAAAAGGGAAAGGGTTGCTAACAAGGGAAAGAGAGAGTGGGCAAATGTCCACTTCTCGCTAGCAAGAGAAAGAGAGAGTGGGCAAATGTCCAGTTCTCATCCGTAAAACAAAAAAACACACGTTTAAGGGCAATTTTCCTGCCACTTGTCACCGGCGGCGGAGGAGATGTGAGTGCTTAGTGACTTGGAGTAGGCCAGTGCACAACGTGGGCTCCGGGCTTGTCTATATCTGAGTTTCCTTACCAATCCATAGCCCTAACCCTAACCCCAACCCCTCCCTAACCCTAACCCTAACCCTAACCCCAACCCCTCCCTAACCCTAACCCTAACCCCTCCCTGACCCTAACCCCAACCCCTCCCCAACCCTAACCCCTAACCCTAACCCCAACCCCTCCCTAACCCTAACCCTAACCCCAACCCCTCCCTAACCCTAACCCCAACCCCACCCTAACCCTAACCCCAACCCCACCCTAACCCCAACCCCTCCCTAACCCTAACCCTAACCCCTAACCCTAACCCTAAACCCAACCCTAATCCCCACTCGGATTTTGACATGGTTCCTGGAGCTGCGTCTATTTCCCCTAACCTAACCCAGCCCGTGCCACCCCGGGTTGCTGCACTTGCATGGCCTTCTGCATATTTCCTGAACTGGCTAACTTACCTGATAAGAGAGTGCCAATAATTCTAATTTCATGACCTGAGTGGCCAATTTTGAAAAACACTTATAGAGAATGGAATGTTCGATGAGCACTGTGTTTTTTGGGGGTGCCAGTTAAACCAGTGCCATTTGGGGGTGCCAGCTTATATAAGAAATGTGTAAAACTGTGCAAGAAGGCCGGATGGCTAAGCACTAAATAGCATAATGTAAAACCGTGCTAGAAGGCCGGATGGCTAAGCACTAAATAGCAGAAATACTTATAGACAATGGAATGTTCGATGAGCACTGTGTTTTTTGGGGGTGCCAGTTAAACCAGTGCCATTTGGGGGTGCCAGTTTATAAAAAATTTGTAAAACTATGCAGGAAGGCCGGATGGCTAAGCACTAAATAGCATAATGTAAAACTGTGCTAGAAGGCCGGATGGCTAAGCACTAAATAGCAGAAATACTTATAGACAATGGAATGTTCGATGAGCACTGTGTTTTTTGGGGGTGCCAGTTAAACCAGTGCCATTTGGGGGTGCCAGTTTATAAAAAATTTGTAAAACTGTGCAAGAAGGCCGGATGGCTAAGCACTAAATAGCAGAGTGTAAAACTGTGCAAGAAGGCCGGATGGCTAAGCACTAAATAGCAGAGGCCCAATTACTTGGCAAACAGAGTAGCTTGAAGGAAGATTTAAAGCCAGCTTTCGGGAAAGGTAGGGCCAGTTTGGGAAAAAGGAAAAGATATTGCCGCCTGAGAAGTGGGGGAAAGAGAATAACGAAAGTACTTAGATGGGAAGCTGGTGGGCTAAGTGCTAAATAGCAGAGGCCCACTCACTTGGAAAACAGAGCAGCTGGGAGGATGTTTAAAGCCAGAATGGGGATAAGTAAAGCCAGCTTGGAAAAAGGAAAAGAAAATGGAAAAAGGAAAAGAAAATGGAGAGGCTAAGCCTGATTATGGACCAACAAAAACAAGATACAAACAAACAATGACGCATGAAACTGAATAACTTACCTGATGAGAGCGTTTGGAACAGCACTGAGTATGGGGGTGCCAATGTTTTCGAGCAGTGGGGGTGCCAATAGTCCAAATTTCAGGACATGAGTGGCCATTTTTTGAAAAATAATCTAAACAAAACTGAATGTTTAATTAACACTTTTTTTGGGGGGTGCAATTTTAACCAGTGCCATTTGGGGGTGCCATTTGACAAATTCTGTCTTTATCCACTGCCTGGACAAAGGAGGGAAAGAGAAGAAGAAAAAACTGAGAAAGGAAGCTAATGGGCTAAGCGCTAAATATCAAAGACCCAATCACCTGGAAAACAGAGCATCTCGTGAAAAAGGATTAAAGCCAACATGGAAAAATGCAAAGCCAGTTTGGAAAATGGAAAAAGGAAAAGAAAATGGAAGGAAAGAGAAGAAGAAAAAACTGAGAAAGGAAGCTAATGGGCTAAGCGCTAATTAGCAAAGACCCAATCACCTGGAAAACAGAGCATCTCGTGAAAAAGGATTAAAGCCAACATGGAAAAATGCAAAGCCAGTTTGGAAAATGGAAAAAGGAAAAGAAGATGGAAGCTAATGGGCTAAGCGCTAAAGCTAATGGGCTAAGCGCTAAAGCTAATGGGCTAAGCGCTAAAGCTAATGGGCTAAGCGCTAAATAGCAAAGACCCAATCACCTGGTGAACAGAACATCTCGTGAAAAAGGATTAAAGCCAACATGGAAAAATGTGCAGCCAGTTTGGAAAATGGAAAAAGGAAGAGAAAATGGTAAGTCTATGCCTGATGAAGGTTTATATTAACCGAAACGTTGCAACAGACTTACCGTTAAAAATGACGTCATGGGGATCTGTGAAAAGGCAAATGTCCTGCATTAATGAATGAAATCGAATGTCCTGCATTAATGAATGAAATCAGAAGTCACTGGCTAAAATGAAAAAAGGGGAAACACCCTCCATTTAAAAGGTCAAAAAGGGAAAGGGTTGCTAACAAGGGAAAGAGAGAGTGGGCAAATGTCCACTTCTCGCTAGCAAGAGAAAGAGAGAGTGGGCAAATGTCCAGTTCTCATCCGTAAAACAAAAAAACACACGTTTAAGGGCAATTTTCCTGCCACTTGTCACCGGCGGCGGAGGAGATGTGAGTGCTTAGTGACTTGGAGTAGGCCAGTGCACAACGTGGGCTCCGGGCTTGTCTATATCTGAGTTTCCTTACCAATCCATAGCCCTAACCCTAACCCCAACCCCTCCCTAACCCTAACCCTAACCCTAACCCCAACCCCTCCCTAACCCTAACCCTAACCCCTCCCTGACCCTAACCCCAACCCCTCCCCAACCCTAACCCCTAACCCTAACCCCAACCCCTCCCTAACCCTAACCCTAACCCCAACCCCTCCCTAACCCTAACCCCAACCCCACCCTAACCCTAACCCCAACCCCACCCTAACCCCAACCCCTCCCTAACCCTAACCCTAACCCCTAACCCTAACCCTAAACCCAACCCTAATCCCCACTCGGATTTTGACATGGTTCCTGGAGCTGCGTCTATTTCCCCTAACCTAACCCAGCCCGTGCCACCCCGGGTTGCTGCACTTGCATGGCCTTCTGCATATTTCCTGAACTGGCTAACTTACCTGATAAGAGAGTGCCAATAATTCTAATTTCATGACCTGAGTGGCCAATTTTGAAAAACACTTATAGAGAATGGAATGTTCGATGAGCACTGTGTTTTTTGGGGGTGCCAGTTAAACCAGTGCCATTTGGGGGTGCCAGCTTATATAAGAAATGTGTAAAACTGTGCAAGAAGGCCGGATGGCTAAGCACTAAATAGCATAATGTAAAACCGTGCTAGAAGGCCGGATGGCTAAGCACTAAATAGCAGAAATACTTATAGACAATGGAATGTTCGATGAGCACTGTGTTTTTTGGGGGTGCCAGTTAAACCAGTGCCATTTGGGGGTGCCAGTTTATAAAAAATTTGTAAAACTGTGCAGGAAGGCCGGATGGCTAAGCACTAAATAGCATAATGTAAAACTGTGCTAGAAGGCCGGATGGCTAAGCACTAAATAGCAGAAATACTTATAGACAATGGAATGTTCGATGAGCACTGTGTTTTTTGGGGGTGCCAGTTAAACCAGTGCCATTTGGGGGTGCCAGTTTATAAAAAATTTGTAAAACTGTGCAAGAAGGCCGGATGGCTAAGCACTAAATAGCAGAGTGTAAAACTGTGCAAGAAGGCCGGATGGCTAAGCACTAAATAGCGGAGGCCCAATTACTTGGCAAACAGAGTAGCTTGAAGGAAGATTTAAAGCCAGCTTTCGGGAAAGGTAGGGCCAGTTTGGGAAAAAGGAAAAGATATTGCCGCCTGAGAAGTGGGGGGAAAGAGAATAACGAAAGTACTTAGATGGGAAGCTGGTGGGCTAAGTGCTAAATAGCAGAGGCCCACTCACTTGGAAAACAGAGCAGCTGGGAGGATGTTTAAAGCCAGAATGGGGATAAGTAAAGCCAGCTTGGAAAAAGGAAAAGAAAATGGAAAAAGGAAAAGAAAATGGAGAGGCTAAGCCTGATTATGGACCAACAAAAACAAGATACAAACAAACAATGACGCATGAAACTGAATAACTTACCTGATGAGAGCGTTTGGAACAGCACTGAGTATGGGGGTGCTAATGTTTTCGAGCAGTGGGGGTGCCAATAGTCCAAATTTCAGGACATGAGTGGCCATTTTTTGAAAAATAATCTAAACAAAACTGAATGTTTAATTAACACTTTTTTTGGGGGGTGCAATTTTAACCAGTGCCATTTGGGGGTGCCATTTGACAAATTCTGTCTTTATCCACTGCCTGGACAAAGGAGGGAAAGAGAAGAAGAAAAAACTGAGAAAGGAAGCTAATGGGCTAAGCGCTAAATATCAAAGACCCAATCACCTGGAAAACAGAGCATCTCGTGAAAAAGGATTAAAGCCAACATGGAAAAATGCAAAGCCAGTTTGGAAAATGGAAAAAGGAAAAGAAAATGGAAGGAAAGAGAAGAAGAAAAAACTGAGAAAGGAAGCTAATGGGCTAAGCGCTAATTAGCAAAGACCCAATCACCTGGAAAACAGAGCATCTCGTGAAAAAGGATTAAAGCCAACATGGAAAAATGCAAAGCCAGTTTGGAAAATGGAAAAAGGAAAAGAGAATGGAAGGAAAGAGAAGAAGAAAAAACTGAGAAAGGAAGCTAATGGGCTAAGCGCTAAATAGCAAAGACCCAATCACCTGGTGAACAGAACATCTCGTGAAAAAGGATTAAAGCCAACATGGAAAAATGTGCAGCCAGTTTGGAAAATGGAAAAAGGAAGAGAAAATGGTAAGTCTATGCCTGATGAAGGTTTATATTAACCGAAACGTTGCAACAGACTTACCGTTAAAAATGACGTCATGGGGATCTGTGAAAAGGCAAATGTCCTGCATTAATGAATGAAATCGAATGTCCTGCATTAATGAATGAAATCAGAAGTCACTGGCTAAAATGAAAAAAGGGGAAACACCCTCCATTTAAAATGTCAAAAAGGGAAAGGGTTGCTAACAAGGGAAAGAGAGAGTGGGCAAATGTCCACTTCTCGCTAGCAAGAGAAAGAGAGAGTGGGCAAATGTCCAGTTCTCATCCGTAAAACAAAAAAACACACGTTTAAGGGCAATTTTCCTGCCACTTGTCACCGGCGGCGGAGGAGATGTGAGTGCTTAGTGACTTGGAGTAGGCCAGTGCACAACGTGGGCTCCGGGCTTGTCTATATCTGAGTTTCCTTACCAATCCATAGCCCTAACCCTAACCCCAACCCCTCCCTAACCCTAACCCTAACCCTAACCCCAACCCCTCCCTAACCCTAACCCTAACCCCTCCCTGACCCTAACCCCAACCCCTCCCCAACCCTAACCCCTAACCCTAACCCCAACCCCTCCCTAACCCTAACCCTAACCCCAACCCCTCCCTAACCCTAACCCCACCCTAACCCTAACCCCAACCCCACCCTAACCCCAACCCCTCCCTAACCCTAACCCTAACCCCTAACCCTAACCCTAAACCCAACCCTAATCCCCACTCGGATTTTGACATGGTTCCTGGAGCTGCGTCTATTTCCCCTAACCTAACCCAGCCCGTGCCACCCCGGGTTGCTGCACTTGCATGGCCTTCTGCATATTTCCTGAACTGGCTAACTTACCTGATAAGAGAGTGCCAATAATTCTAATTTCATGACCTGAGTGGCCAATTTTGAAAAACACTTATAGAGAATGGAATGTTCGATGAGCACTGTGTTTTTTGGGGGTGCCAGTTAAACCAGTGCCATTTGGGGGTGCCAGCTTATATAAGAAATGTGTAAAACTGTGCAAGAAGGCCGGATGGCTAAGCACTAAATAGCATAATGTAAAACCGTGCTAGAAGGCCGGATGGCTAAGCACTAAATAGCAGAAATACTTATAGACAATGGAATGTTCGATGAGCACTGTGTTTTTTGGGGGTGCCAGTTAAACCAGTGCCATTTGGGGGTGCCAGTTTATAAAAAATTTGTAAAACTGTGCAGGAAGGCCGGATGGCTAAGCACTAAATAGCATAATGTAAAACTGTGCTAGAAGGCCGGATGGCTAAGCACTAAATAGCAGAAATACTTATAGACAATGGAATGTTCGATGAGCACTGTGTTTTTTGGGGGTGCCAGTTAAACCAGTGCCATTTGGGGGTGCCAGTTTATAAAAAATTTGTAAAACTGTGCAAGAAGGCCGGATGGCTAAGCACTAAATAGCAGAGTGTAAAACTGTGCAAGAAGGCCGGATGGCTAAGCACTAAATAGCGGAGGCCCAATTACTTGGCAAACAGAGTAGCTTGAAGGAAGATTTAAAGCCAGCTTTCGGGAAAGGTAGGGCCAGTTTGGGAAAAAGGAAAAGATATTGCCGCCTGAGAAGTGGGGGGAAAGAGAATAACGAAAGTACTTAGATGGGAAGCTGGTGGGCTAAGTGCTAAATAGCAGAGGCCCACTCACTTGGAAAACAGAGCAGCTGGGAGGATGTTTAAAGCCAGAATGGGGATAAGTAAAGCCAGCTTGGAAAAAGGAAAAGAAAATGGAAAAAGGAAAAGAAAATGGAGAGGCTAAGCCTGATTATGGACCAACAAAAACAAGATACAAACAAACAATGACGCATGAAACTGAATAACTTACCTGATGAGAGCGTTTGGAACAGCACTGAGTATGGGGGTGCTAATGTTTTCGAGCAGTGGGGGTGCCAATAGTCCAAATTTCAGGACATGAGTGGCCATTTTTTGAAAAATAATCTAAACAAAACTGAATGTTTAATTAACACTTTTTTTGGGGGGTGCAATTTTAACCAGTGCCATTTGGGGGTGCCATTTGACAAATTCTGTCTTTATCCACTGCCTGGACAAAGGAGGGAAAGAGAAGAAGAAAAAACTGAGAAAGGAAGCTAATGGGCTAAGCGCTAAATATCAAAGACCCAATCACCTGGAAAACAGAGCATCTCGTGAAAAAGGATTAAAGCCAACATGGAAAAATGCAAAGCCAGTTTGGAAAATGGAAAAAGGAAAAGAAAATGGAAGGAAAGAGAAGAAGAAAAAACTGAGAAAGGAAGCTAATGGGCTAAGCGCTAATTAGCAAAGACCCAATCACCTGGAAAACAGAGCATCTCGTGAAAAAAGGATTAAAGCCAACATGGAAAAATGCAAAGCCAGTTTGGAAAATGGAAAAAGGAAAAGAGAATGGAAGGAAAGAGAAGAAGAAAAAACTGAGAAAGGAAGCTAATGGGCTAAGCGCTAAATAGCAAAGACCCAATCACCTGGTGAACAGAACATCTCGTGAAAAAGGATTAAAGCCAACATGGAAAAATGTGCAGCCAGTTTGGAAAATGGAAAAAGGAAGAGAAAATGGTAAGTCTATGCCTGATGAAGGTTTATATTAACCGAAACGTTGCAACAGACTTACCGTTAAAAATGACGTCATGGGGATCTGTGAAAAGGCAAATGTCCTGCATTAATGAATGAAATCGAATGTCCTGCATTAATGAATGAAATCAGAAGTCACTGGCTAAAATGAAAAAAAAGGGGAAACACCCTCCATTTAAAATGTCAAAAAGGGAAAGGGTTGCTAACAAGGGAAAGAGAGAGTGGGCAAATGTCCACTTCTCGCTAGCAAGAGAAAGAGAGAGTGGGCAAATGTCCAGTTCTCATCCGTAAAACAAAAAAACACACGTTTAAGGGCAATTTTCCTGCCACTTGTCACCGGCGGCGGAGGAGATGTGAGTGCTTAGTGACTTGGAGTAGGCCAGTGCACAACGTGGGCTCCGGGCTTGTCTATATCTGAGTTTCCTTACCAATCCATAGCCCTAACCCTAACCCCAACCCCTCCCTAACCCTAACCCTAACCCTAACCCCAACCCCTCCCTAACCCTAACCCTAACCCCTCCCTGACCCTAACCCCAACCCCTCCCCAACCCTAACCCCTAACCCTAACCCCAACCCCTCCCTAACCCTAACCCTAACCCCAACCCCTCCCTAACCCTAACCCCACCCTAACCCTAACCCCAACCCCACCCTAACCCCAACCCCTCCCTAACCCTAACCCTAACCCCTAACCCTAACCCTAAACCCAACCCTAATCCCCACTCGGATTTTGACATGGTTCCTGGAGCTGCGTCTATTTCCCCTAACCTAACCCAGCCCGTGCCACCCCGGGTTGCTGCACTTGCATGGCCTTCTGCATATTTCCTGAACTGGCTAACTTACCTGATAAGAGAGTGCCAATAATTCTAATTTCATGACCTGAGTGGCCAATTTTGAAAAACACTTATAGAGAATGGAATGTTCGATGAGCACTGTGTTTTTTGGGGGTGCCAGTTAAACCAGTGCCATTTGGGGGTGCCAGCTTATATAAGAAATGTGTAAAACTGTGCAAGAAGGCCGGATGGCTAAGCACTAAATAGCATAATGTAAAACTGTGCTAGAAGGCCGGATGGCTAAGCACTAAATAGCAGAAATACTTATAGACAATGGAATGTTCGATGAGCACTGTGTTTTTTGGGGGTGCCAGTTAAACCAGTGCCATTTGGGGGTGCCAGTTTATAAAAAATTTGTAAAACTGTGCAAGAAGGCCGGATGGCTAAGCACTAAATAGCAGAGTGTAAAACTGTGCAAGAAGGCCGGATGGCTAAGCACTAAATAGCGGAGGCCCAATTACTTGGCAAACAGAGTAGCTTGAAGGAAGATTTAAAGCCAGCTTTCGGGAAAGGTAGGGCCAGTTTGGGAAAAAGGAAAAGATATTGCCGCCTGAGAAGTGGGGGGAAAGAGAATAACGAAAGTACTTAGATGGGAAGCTGGTGGGCTAAGTGCTAAATAGCAGAGGCCCACTCACTTGGAAAACAGAGCAGCTGGGAGGATGTTTAAAGCCAGAATGGGGATAAGTAAAGCCAGCTTGGAAAAAGGAAAAGAAAATGGAAAAAGGAAAAGAAAATGGAGAGGCTAAGCCTGATTATGGACCAACAAAAACAAGATACAAACAAACAATGACGCATGAAACTGAATAACTTACCTGATGAGAGCGTTTGGAACAGCACTGAGTATGGGGGTGCTAATGTTTTCGAGCAGTGGGGGTGCCAATAGTCCAAATTTCAGGACATGAGTGGCCATTTTTTGAAAAATAATCTAAACAAAACTGAATGTTTAATTAACACTTTTTTTGGGGGGTGCAATTTTAACCAGTGCCATTTGGGGGTGCCATTTGACAAATTCTGTCTTTATCCACTGCCTGGACAAAGGAGGGAAAGAGAAGAAGAAAAAACTGAGAAAGGAAGCTAATGGGCTAAGCGCTAAATATCAAAGACCCAATCACCTGGAAAACAGAGCATCTCGTGAAAAAGGATTAAAGCCAACATGGAAAAATGCAAAGCCAGTTTGGAAAATGGAAAAAGGAAAAGAAAATGGAAGGAAAGAGAAGAAGAAAAAACTGAGAAAGGAAGCTAATGGGCTAAGCGCTAATTAGCAAAGACCCAATCACCTGGAAAACAGAGCATCTCGTGAAAAAAGGATTAAAGCCAACATGGAAAAATGCAAAGCCAGTTTGGAAAATGGAAAAAGGAAAAGAGAATGGAAGGAAAGAGAAGAAGAAAAAACTGAGAAAGGAAGCTAATGGGCTAAGCGCTAAATAGCAAAGACCCAATCACCTGGTGAACAGAACATCTCGTGAAAAAGGATTAAAGCCAACATGGAAAAATGTGCAGCCAGTTTGGAAAATGGAAAAAGGAAGAGAAAATGGTAAGTCTATGCCTGATGAAGGTTTATATTAACCGAAACGTTGCAACAGACTTACCGTTAAAAATGACGTCATGGGGATCTGTGAAAAGGCAAATGTCCTGCATTAATGAATGAAATCGAATGTCCTGCATTAATGAATGAAATCAGAAGTCACTGGCTAAAATGAAAAAAGGGGAAACACCCTCCATTTAAAATGTCAAAAAGGGAAAGGGTTGCTAACAAGGGAAAGAGAGAGTGGGCAAATGTCCACTTCTCGCTAGCAAGAGAAAGAGAGAGTGGGCAAATGTCCAGTTCTCATCCGTAAAACAAAAAAACACACGTTTAAGGGCAATTTTCCTGCCACTTGTCACCGGCGGCGGAGGAGATGTGAGTGCTTAGTGACTTGGAGTAGGCCAGTGCACAACGTGGGCTCCGGGCTTGTCTATATCTGAGTTTCCTTACCAATCCATAGCCCTAACCCTAACCCCAACCCCTCCCTAACCCTAACCCTAACCCTAACCCCAACCCCTCCCTAACCCTAACCCTAACCCCTCCCTGACCCTAACCCCAACCCCTCCCCAACCCTAACCCCTAACCCTAACCCCAACCCCTCCCTAACCCTAACCCTAACCCCAACCCCTCCCTAACCCTAACCCCACCCTAACCCTAACCCCAACCCCACCCTAACCCCAACCCCTCCCTAACCCTAACCCTAACCCCTAACCCTAACCCTAAACCCAACCCTAATCCCCACTCGGATTTTGACATGGTTCCTGGAGCTGCGTCTATTTCCCCTAACCTAACCCTAACCCCTAACCCTAACCCTAAACCCAACCCTAATCCCCACTCGGATTTTGACATGGTTCCTGGAGCTGCGTCTATTTCCCCTAACCTAACCCTAACCCTAACCCCTAAACCCTAACCCTAACCCTAACCCCTAAACCCTAACCCCAATCCCAACCCCTAACCCTAAACCACCCTAACCCTAAAACCCTAACCCTACCCCTAACCCTCTAACCCTAACCCAAACCCTTTAACCCTAACCCTCTAACCCTAACCCTAACCCTAACCCTAACCCTAACCCTAACCCCAACCCCAACCCCAACCCTAACCCTAACCCCTAACCCTAACCCCTAACCCCTAACCCTAAATCCCTAACCGCTAACCCCTAACCGCTAACCCCTAACCCCTAACGCTGCCTTAACTACTATCGCCCTGTAGTCTTGACCTCAGTAGTGATAAAGTGCTTCGAGAGACTGGTCAGAGACTTCATCACTGCATCACTACCAGACACACTGGACCCATTACAGTTTGCGTACCTTTACTACCGCTCTACTGAGGACTCCATTGCTCATCTCCTCCACACCACAATGAGCCACCTGGACCAAAGAAACGAGAATTATGCAAAGATGTTGTTCGTGGACTACAGTTCAGCGTTTAACACCATAATTCCCTCCACACTCACCTCTAAGTTGGAGGTCCTGGGACTCAGCCAGCTGCTGTGTCAATGGATCTCTAACTTTCTGACAGACAGACCACAAGCCGTACGGGTGGGAAAACACACCTCATCCACCCTCACCCTCAGCACTGGAGCTCCCCAGGGTTGTGTTCTGAGCGCCCTTCTTTACTCAATATACAAATATGACTGTGTGGCCACATCCAACTCCACCACCATCATCAAGTTTGCTGACGATACTGTTGTGGTGGGTCTGATCTCCAACAACGATGAGACGGCCTACCTACAGGAGGTTAAAAACCTGGAGAGATGGTGCCAGGAGAACAACCTTCTTCTGAACGTCAGCAAGACTAAGAAGTTGATCGTGGACTTCAGCACAAAGCGGGAGCGGTCATACCAACCGCTAAACATCAGCGGGACTCCAGTGAAAAGAGTGGACAGTTTCCGGTACCTGGGTTAGGGTTAGGGTTAGGGTTCACACGACACAGGATCTGTCTTGGTCCTGTCACACCAACATCCTGGTGAAGAAGGCCCAGCAGTGTCTGTACCATCTGAGACGCTTAAGGGACTTTAAACTACCCTCTCAGGTGCTTAAGACTTTCTACACCTGCAACATTGAGAGCGTTCTGACGGGTAGCATCACTTCCTGGTTTGGGAACAGCACCATAGAGGACAGGCGAGCCCTCCAGAGGGTGGTGCGTTCAGCTAAACGTACCATCCACACCAAGCTCCCTGACCTGCAGGACATCTACAGCATGCGGTGCAGGACCAGAGCCAGGAAGATTGTGAAGAACCTCAGCCATCCCAACAATGGACTCTTTTCTTTGCTGTGTTCAGGGAAACGCTTCCGCTCCCTGAAAGCGAACACAGAGAGAATGAAGAGGAGCTTCTTCCTGCAGGCCATTCGGTGTTTAAACCAGGAAACACCCAGGATCTAAAGACTGGCCCACTCTATCCATCATCACACTTCTTCTCTGTACATATCACACCTTTCGCACCATGACACTTTAAACTCTGGACTCGCACAGCAAAGTGCACTTTATATTTATTTTATTTTATACCACACCATACTGCACACGGACACTTTATGGACACTTTACACCACACCATACCGCACACGGACACTTACGGACCTTTACACCACACCATACCGCACACAGACACTTTATGGACAACCCAACACAAAAATTGTCTATTGTTTACACTTTGTTACACATTGTTTACTGTTTCACTGTCTACTGCCATAAGAATTTTTTTTTTATATACATTTTTCTCTTTGTTTCACATACATATATCTTTATATATTTTTTATATACTTATATTTTTATATTTTATTTTATATAGTTTTTTATACTTTATACTATATTTATCTGCTTCTTTTCTTTTTCCCCATCCTATTCCCTCATGCCGGACCGTCGTATAAAGCATTTCACTGCATGTCGTACCCTGTATGTATGTGTATGTGATGAATACATTTGATTTGATTTGATTTGATATAAAAGTTTTTCTTCTGCTAAACACAAACAAAGATATTATGGAAAAAAGATGCAACCAAACAGTTTCTGGTACAGTATAATTATTTTTTTTTTCCATATTATGGAAGTAAAAGGAGACAGTCAACTGCTTGTTTATTTATCTATCTATCTAGGGTTGGGGTTATCTATCTATCTATTTATCTATCTATCTATCTATGGAAGTTATTTCCCTTCACCTGCTCCTTACATTCTCCTACCTTTCACTTCACCTCCATGAATTCAGGTTCAGGTGGGCAGCAAGCTGCATCTATTTGAGTCTACATACACATTAAAAACTGCATTTTGTTGTGAAAACGCTCTCCGTGTACACAAATTTAAATGAAAGTTTGGGAGGAATGCGGTCAGCGATGTTTCATTTCAACAGCCAACTCAAGTGAGACTGAAACTAATAAGCACAAACCAACACTCTAGAATCAACTGAGTTAAGTAAATATACAAAGCTAGAATCCTACCTTACCAGAAGAGAGTAGATTCCCTATAGAGCTAAAGCACACTAAGCACTAACCCTAAAATCTAACCCTAAGACCTAACCCCTCACCCAAAAACCTAACCCTAAATTTAACCCCTATCCCTAAACCTAACCTCTCTAACCCTAACCTTAATCCCTATCCCAAACCCTAAAACCTAACCCTAATCCCTATCCTTAACCCTCAAGCCTAACCCTAAACCCTAAACCAAATATCTAACCCTAAACCCCAACCCCTAACCTTAAAACCTAAACCCTAACCCTAACTCCAACCCCTAAGCCTAAACCTAAAACCTAACCCCAAACCTAACCGTAAAATCTAACCCTAATCCCTATCCCCAACCCTCAAACCTAACCCTGTTTGATTGCAAAGAGAGAGTTGCCTGCTACTGTTAGCTTGGGGGAGACATTGATAGAGAGTTGCAGGGCTGGGGGTGATAAAAAAAAATAGCAGGTCAGCCCCTGATGAAGTTTGAGATCATCTGAAATATTGTGCAACTGACTTGATACCAAATAGAAAGATGTCTATAAAATAAGAAGGAAAAGAGTGCTGGCATGAGCTTCAGACAAACACATAAAAAACATGTTTCCTTGAGTGGAATAATTTCAGGGATGAAGGACATACATCCAAAATGTCACGAATAACTTTGGGATATGGACCCTAGCCCTAAACCCCAATCCTAACCCCTGATCCCAACTCTGACGATTAAATTCCTGGAGCTGCGGTCATTATTCTAACCCTAACCCTAACCTTACCCTAATCCTAATAACCCTATCCTTTTGAGCATAGTGGGTTGAACCCCAACCCTCGCCTCCACTCTGCTCTCCATCCCATTATGCTGCCCTTAGTCACAATCTGAAGGCCGAGGTTATTTTACTGATGTTTATCACACGTAATGGATGTCAACACCGACATCAACACTAACATCTACATCGACATCAAGACTGTAGAACTAAATAAAAGGATAAATATACACAAATATATTCAGTTACAAAGAAAAACACAACATTAAATTTATACATAAAACAGAAAAGAAACCTACATACCACTTTGCCTGCTTGTGAACTAAGAGTGGTAATTTAAGGGTTTTCTTGCACAAACTTTATATATATATATATATATATATATATATATATATATATATATATATATATATATATATATATATATTTATATTTATATTTGTTGTCTATTTTTTGGTTATTTTACAATAATCATTGCAGCTTTCAATAATCCTTGTGAATTTCCTTGCATGCGGTGAACCAGGAAGTGACCTGTACCACAAAGTATGATGGGATACGTAATAATATAACACAAAACTTGTAATATGCCATAAATCTTGCAAAATCCAAAACTTATTTAGTGTACCAGTCAAATATACACATTATGAAAATTGTTGAAATATAAAAATAAACAAGTTAAACTAACAAAAAAATAGCCGAAATAAATACAAATTTAGGAGTGAAGGCTCCACCTTGTGGACATGACATAGCATAAACGGAATTCTTAATGAGTGCAAATACACCCATGTCACTGCAGATGAATAAATACAGAACAGAGCATTAAATCTAACCAAAGGTAATAGAAAAACTGTGAAGACAATAAATCTCAAAGCTAAAGCAGTACATTTGCCGAACAGTGCATCTTCTTTGTCTCCCAATACCATAAATATCTATCAGACAGTGGGGAGGGGGGAGGGGTTATTGTACATTTAAAAAACAAACCCCAAGAAAACCCAAATCTTAATCTCAGGGAGTTTCTCCTTACCATCCACCACTGACTTGATCATTAGGGACCAACATAATTATAAAGAACAAACTTACACATTCTTTTATTACCACTTTATCCATGTGAAGCTGCTTTAAGACAATGTCCACTATTAAAAGTACAATAAAAGTACTATACAAATAAAACAATTAATTGAATTAAACCCTAGTCTGAATAAAACAAAATTTAAAACATCTGTACCATATTTATTTATTTATTTCAATTATGTAAATACCTAAAATCAGTACATGGTTTTGTGTGTTGAATGACCATTAAGGAAGCCTACTTCATTAATTATTGTACTATATATTGCGACTTTAAAAATAAGAGCTAAAATGTATATTTTCTGCATCAGTATATTCCTAAATATCATAGAATTAAGAAGGTCATAGAAGTAATTTTTTCTGATTCTGTTTCACAATTTCACAACACTATACTAAAAAAGTGTCATTAATGTTAATAAAAAAAATTAAAAAAAAAAAAAAAATTTTTTTACTGAAATCTGTAAAATGTTATTGAGGCAGCGGGGGGCGTGGCCGAGCGCCGGTTTGTGAATGGAGGGCGAGGCCGGAAGCAGGTAGACACGGGAATGACACACCTGAAGGGAATTATGACTATGTTCTCTCTCTTGCAGTGATCAGAGGGAGCATATGGGTGTGTGTGTGTGTGTGTGTGTGTGTGTGTGTGTGTGTGTGTGTGTGTGTGTGTGTGTGTGTGTGTGTGTGTGTGCGTGCGTGCGTGTTTTTGCGCACGTAAGGCTGCGGCACTGAGCACGGAGCTTATAAAAAAAAATAAACGTTTTCTTTTTTCCTGTAGTGGTCTTCCTTTCCCCGAACCATTCGCTCTCCCACAGTTATTATTTAAGGAAATATTTTATGTTCATTGTTGGACAATGAGTGTCATGCTGATTACAAAACCTGTGAATAGATTTTTTTTTGCAGAGTTTTTACAGTAAAGATTGTTACAGACATTAAAATTATAGTGTCAGGTCAAAGTGCACATCAGACTGCAACAGTCTTCATCACCATTCACAGTCAATGAATTCTATTTAATCTGGAAAAGAATGGTTAGTTAATGCTTATAGTGAAAGCAAAAAAAAAACATCAGTATATAAGTCATACTAAATAATGCAATATAAAACTGTTATATGTAATGTAAAGTGAGTAAATAAAGTATTGGATGTATGTAATCATGAGTCTGATCTCAGATCACAACAACCTAAAAAGCTCTCCTTTGTTTACTCCAGTGATTTTTCCATCTCCTTGTAAAACACATTTCCATCTTGTTGCTCTCTCCATTTTAATGTGATGTTCTTTTTCGTCCAATTATCCAGTTTCTGTTTGAGCTAATAAACAGAATAAGACATTTCTTGTGAATATTGCAGACAGAAACACTTTTTATATTAAAAATGCTACAGACACAGATTCAGGTTAGTATAGTGTGTGTTTAAAAGTTTAATGGGGTTCTGGCTGCAGTTATGAGGATGAGAATGTGCATTATAATTTGAGTCTTCTGAAAGATAAGACTTACTTGCTCCGAGATGGCCGTAATTGTTGCATAATCATTTAAATTCTGATTGAACTTTACTTTCATCCTCAAGATTTGTTGTTTTACTAAATGTTAAAATACAAAAACGATAAAATAAAACAACAAACACACAATTGCACTAACTTTTTAAAATAAAAAAAGTATAAATATGAGACTGATTTTCAACTTGAACTCACTAGAGTAACAGAAAAAAGGCTTTTTGTCTGAACACTGTGCATCACCAACCGCACCATTATTGATATACCCACAGTTTTCATTCCAAAAGTAATTATTAGGTTGTCCAATGATCCAGCTGAGGCTAAAGTTGGTTGGGTCTGTCCACTTCCAGGTGTCTTTGAACAAACCAAACCAAGTGTTACCAGGTATTATTCCCTGTATAACTGAGTTTTCTGTTGCATTGTGAACACTGGCCAGATCTGTGTAATACTGTCTGCAGTAACTTTGAGCTTGAAGCCATGACATTGCGCTTGAGATGTAAATGTAGCGATTACTGCCAGTTTGAGTGCCTATGATAAATTAAACAAACAAAAGACAAATACCACATTAGGATAATATATATGGTCTCGATGCATGAAAAGGGTAATCATGTTACAAAATAAGAACACCAATTACTAAATATGCATAATGTTTAGTCTGTTTGAAATTTTAACTGATTATGCTGATGAGAACACACATTCACTTTGATATTTTATTATACAACCTTTACTGACAAAATGTAAAATAGATTCTGGCATTTACCATCAAAGCACACAAAGGGGAAGAGTCTAGCACAGTTTAAATCATTCCAACCCGATGTCGTTATCATACCACACGATTCTTCTCCATGCCAGTTGTTGGGCTCTGGAGGAGACCAGAAGGTGATACTTCCTAGAGGTTCATTAGCATGGGACCAGTGCCAGCTGTTGATGTCATTGTAAAATCCAATCCAAGCACTAGAACTAAACTGCTGTCTCTGTGCTTCATTCTGAAGTTGGACCAGGTCCTCATTATTTTTTATGACAGCTATGTCGGTGTGAATGGCTTGGCAGTAATTCTGAGCTTCACTCCATACCTTCCCCTGCTGGATCAGGTAGTACTTATGAGGGACACAAAAGATGAGAGAAACCATTCCTGAAGAAGAAAGTTTTTAGGATTATGTGTGAAGTTAGCTCAGAAATCAGAAATGTTATTTTAAGTCATTTGAATTGAAAATTGAAAAAAAAAAAAAAAAAAAAAAAAAAGAAGAAGAAAAAACTTTTTAGGATTATAAAAAATTTTTAGTAAATAAACCAAAAATGTAATTGAGTTGTACACAGACCACTTTGGTGAGAGAAATATTGATGATTGCATCTTTATCTTAAAAAGATTTCTAATCTGGAGTCTGATTTTAGCCACTTTCTTTGAAGATTATAATTAAACAGAATGATATATTTCTGGGGGCCCGAGCACCAAAGGTGCGTAGGACCCTATTGTTTTTGTGTCGTTTCTTTATTATTAATATTCTTTTTTGCACTTTTTTGCTCGAAAACTCACGAAACTTTGTGTACACAGCGAAAAAAGTCGAAAGATTAGGTACGCCATGTTCCTCGAAAGTGGATGTGGCAGAACTGGCTCAGTAGCGCCACCTATACACGTTCAACGGTGTGTGGCTCGAGCTATGTTTCACGTACATGTCTGAAAATTGGTACATACATGTAACACACTAAGACCTGCAAAAAAGTCTCTTGGTACGAAATCCGACACCCAACAGGAAGGCGGGTATTTTTAATTGTATGAGCAAATTTTTGGCCGATTTTGCCATTCGCAGATGTCGTATTTTAACAAACTCCTCCTAGAGATTTGTTTAGATCAACACCAAATTTGGCAAGCATAATCTCAAGGCCTTTGGGATGTTAAATTGCGAAGATCTAGAGTTTTCGTCCAAGGGTATGTCCATGGTTGTCTGACAAATTTTGACGATTCGCCATGAAAACGGAAGTTGCCATACCTTGACCGTACAATGTCTAATCTGCCCCAAACTGATAAGACTCCTTATCTGACCAGATCTACAATTCCATATTTAGTAATAGTCATAGCGCCACCTGCTGGCAACGGGAAGTGTCATGTTTCACTGTGCAATGAACTACTCCTAGAAATGTAATGCCATCCCCTTTTCTATTTGGTCAGTCTTATCTTAAGGCCTTTGGGCTAGTGAATTGTGAAGATCTTGAGTGTTCGTTAAAGGGCGTGTCCATGGCGCCACGACAAGGTTCAATGTCTCGCCATGGGAATAACAGTTGAGATTTGTTCAGATCAACACCAAATTTGGTAGGCATAATCTAAAGGCCTTTGCAATGTTACATTCCAAAGATCTAGAGTTTTTGTCGAAGGGCGTGTCCATGGTGGTCTGACAAAATTCGAGGATTCGCCATGAAAAAGGCAAGTTGCTATAACTTGGACATACAATGTCCAATCTGCCCCAAACTCCACATGATTGATAAGACTCCTGATCTGAACAGATCTATATTTGCATATTTAGTTATAGTCATAGCACCACCTGCTGGCAACAAGAAGTGTGGCACTTTGAAATGACTGTGCCATAATTCTTCCGTCTTTACTCGCTTACATGCACCTCGCCCCACTTTCACTGTTGTCCTCAGGCCACCAGGTGGCGGTAAGCCCGGGTGCGAGGGCCCGCACATCGCTGCTTGCAGATTTAATTATTCTAGTAATTTGTTTTAATTGCTGCTTTTCTGGGTGTTAATAATCATTATTAATTGCTTTAATGTTATTTAATTTTATAAGCTGCTGTTCAGATGAATCTTAAGACACAATGTGCTGTTCATGACACTTAGATCCTGAATTTAATACATTTGCATTTATGTAAATTCTCCACAAGTTAATGTTTATTTGATATGTTTGACCAAACCGAATAAGGCTAGACAAAAAAAAAATTGCTCTATTCACACTTTTTGTTATCCACAGTTTAAAAAAAAGCACCATAATCGATCAAACACAAAAGGCAAAGATAAATGTAATACAGCATACACTAATTTAAGACACTAAAACTCAAAAACGCAACAAAACTCACTATAGTTGACAAAAAGCAATAACTTCACAAAAGTTCGTATTAAATTATGGCATTCGGGGGCTTCATTAACAAAGAAAACTCTACATTTAAGATTAGGAACAGTTCTCTCGTTATTTCCCGTCCCCTTTTGACCTTCCTGTACACGATCCACAAGACTTCATTGGGAAAGCCCGCAAGGCACATTTATTTGTAAGCCAGTTAGACCGCTGACAAATGTGTCATTGGTGGGTCAAAAAATAAGTAAATAAACAATGCATAAACAAGTAAAGTACCTTTCACAAACATACACACAAAATCCTCTTACCTGTGAAAAACGGGATTATAAACAGATGCTCCATCAAACCTTTGTATTTTTAAGAAATTCACAAAAAAATAGAAAATGTAATTAAAATCCCTCTGCAGTCCAACACATCACTTCAGGAGAATACAAAATAATGTAAATAATGAATATCTGTGTTAGTACAAGAAGCAATGAGGCTACAATTAATTCCTTATAAATTAAATCAAGTGCCTAAACTACACCACATGATACAGAACTCATTAAAATGGAAACATTACTAAACAGTTTAGTTCACAAATAGAGTATTATATTTAGATTTAAAATTACATTTTTAATCATCTTTGATGTTTCCAAGTCGCTACAGATTTTCCTAATTCTCCTAATTGAGTACAAAAGAAATATCCGTAATCTTCCTCTACTTCATTTGGCTTCTCCCATTAGGGGGCGCCACAGTGGATCATCCGTCTCCATACCCCCTCATCCTCTACATTTGCTACCTCCAGCTCCACCTCCTGTCTTTTACTCAATGCCACTGTCTCAAATCCATACAACATCTCAGGTCTCACCACAGTCCTATAAACTTTCCCTTTCACTCTCACAGATACTCTTCTATCACAAATCACTCCTGCTATCACTCTTCTCCACCCACTCCACCCTGCCTGCACTCTTTTCTTCACTTCTCTAACACACTCTCCATTACTCTGCACTGTTGACCCCAGGTACCTGAACTCCTCCACCTTCTCCACCTCTTCTCCCTGCAACCTCACCCCTCCACTGCCCTCCCTCTCATTCACACACATGTACTCTGTCTTACTCCTACTGACTTTCATTCCTCTTCTCTCCAGCATGTACCTCCACCTCTCCAGGATCTTCTCCACCTGCTCCCTACTCTCACCACAAATCACAATATCATCCACAAACATCATAGTCCACAGAGACTCCTGTCTGACCTCGTCCTTCAATGCTAATCTAATAATAATCTATTTATTACACTTAAGTATTTATTAACATTTTAATTTGTGTTTAAATAACAGCGTTCAGGTCATCATTATGCAGTGTTTTAGCTAATATTTTTCTGTGTTGTTATTGGGAACATTTTCTTTCCCTCTGCGTTTTTTTGCACATTCTGTCTTAACTTAGCTGCTAAATATATTTTAAGATATATGCTGCTACCCCACATGTCATGTTTATAAATATACAGTATTTATTATAGTATATAGTATATAGTATACAGTATTTATATAGTATTATTATATGTTTATACTTTACTCTCACACTTGCACTATGTACTGCCTGGCACTGTCCTGTTCTTCACTGGTCTGGTTTTTGGCGATTACTGTCTGCATCTTTGCACTAAATGTACTAATTTTGTTCTATGTAGTTTTGGTTGTAGTTTTATATCATATTTTGGTCCACAAGGAACATTGCTTTATTTTACTGTGTAGTGACTCTCAAAGATAATACATTCATTAGTGATTATAAATAGTAAAGGAATTTCCTTTATTTAAATTGTTGTGTTTTAATCTTCTAGTATTTTATTAAATAATAAGTTTAAAGAATTGAATCTCAAATGTAAAAGTTTTATATAAATGCATGTCAATATATAAATAAAAATATTGAAACGTACCTGAAATGTGAAGAAGGTGAACTCTCTGCGTTGTATTGTAACTTCTCAAGATCTCCAGAGACTCTCTTCCAGAGAATTTCTGCAGTATCTGATCAACTCATATGTTTTTAACTTGTTTTTGACTTGTTGACTAAATTCACACCACATCCTCCAACTTTCCCTACTTTACAAAACAGAGTGTATGGAAATCTGAGATGCACACCAGACAACAGGAAAAAAATTAAGGACTAGAGATTTTTTTTTACCATTGTTCTCTTCAGTGTATAATGAGAATAATGGGGTTATTTACGTTTTTTTTTTTTTTTTTTTTTTTCATAGAAAGCACAATTTGTCCAAAAGTCTTTTTCGCCTTTGTTTTCACGTCCAACTATTTTTTATTTTCCCTCATTTTATTCAATTCTCATAAATGTAAAGAACATAAAAACGAATATGTTATGTTTTCTATTTTGCGTCTGTGACCCAGTGACCTTTTTGTATAGTGTGAGAAAACCCAGCAAGGTATTTGTCTTAAGGCAAAATAGCTTATGTAAACCACTTTGTTTCTTTGTTCTAGTTTTCATAAGACCTACTTAAGATGTGCTACCTCATTACATTACATTTCTGTTAGAAGTCATCCAGATTAGTAAAATCTTAAATATATATAAAGTAAATTTTTCTGTAGAGCATTTCAGAAAGATTGTCTGTGTTAGATAGTCAAAATCAGAAAGAGTTTTATTGCCAAGTATGTTTGCACTTACAAGGAATTTGTTTTGGTAACCGAAGCTTCCAGTTGCACATGAAAAAAAAAAAGCTAAATAAAAAAAAGTAGTAAAATTAGTAGATCAGTAAAAGTGATTTTGCACGTGTTTTATTTTATTGCACAATGGGCAGAGCGTTTAAGTGTTCATGAGGTCGATTGTCTGGGGTAAGAATCTTTTCCTGTACCTACTGTCCTAATGTTCGGTGCTCTGTAGCGTCGGCCAGACAGCATAAGTTCAGAAAGCATATGGTTTGAATGTGAGGGATCCAGGGTGATTTCCTGGGACACTTTGCTCACTCTGGATGTGTACAGTTCCTGTAGTGATGGCAAAGGAGCATCAATAATCCTTTCAGCTGTTCAAACCTTCTTCTGTTATCATCTGATGCCTGATTATGTAGCTGAGCCCAAACCAGGCGGTTATTGAAGAGCACAGGACAGACTCCAAGATGGCTGAGTAGAACTGTTTGAGCAGCTGCTGTGGCAGGTTGAACTTCATAAGCTGGTGAAGGAAGTACAGTCTCTGTTGGTCCTTTTTAACAATGAAGTCGATGTGATTGTTCCACTTTAGGCCCTGGAAGATGGTGGTGCCCAGGAACCTGAATGACTCCACTGTTGCCACTGTGCTGTTCATGATAGTGAGTGTGTGTGTGTGGGGGGTGTGCAGGGGGTTTCTCCTGAAATCCACAATCATCTCCAATGATTTGAACATATTAAGCTCCAGGTTGTTTTGACTGCACCAGACAGACAGCTGCTGGACCTCGCTTTTAAATGCAGATTTATCACCATCACTAATTAGGCTGATGACTGTAGTGTCATCTGCAAACTTCATAATGAGGGTATTTCAGTTATCATTTGCAAAAAAAGTTCCACAACAGAAAAATAAATTCCACAAAGTATTTACATGTGATTAGTGAATGAGTTAAATGTTTTTTGTTGTTTTTTTTTTTAATGCACATTTAATTAACCTTATTTGTTGTTAAAAGGATTGATTTTGTGTCCACAGACATGATTAAATTCTCAATACAACTTAATATCATCTCTGAATAAAGCCTAAAACAGAAAAAATAAATAAATAAATAAATAAATAAATAAATAAATAAATAAATAAATAAATAAAGTAAAAACATACTCTTTAAAATGTGCTCTGAATGTCTTTTACATTCCAATAGAAAAATCTTATAGAGTGATACAAATATTGGAAGCAATCATAATGATTCTGTAAAACATTCTGTTATCCAAGGACATACACAGCATAGACATGTTGTGATCACTAGAAGCACATAAGAAGCACATGTCCAGCTCTCTAAGTTCAATTTGTCAGAGTAAGATGAAAAATAAATAAGCAGGTTCCCAATATTAATCCACAGAAAAAATTAACTAATTTACCAAGTGCATAAATCATACCTAAAAATCTGATTGTAGCTCACAGATAATGCACTTATTAAAACAGCTCAAATTAAATGCTCACGCCCTTCAACAATAGATTAATAAGTGTCAAAGTGATAAATAAAAGAACATTTCTCAAGGCACTTTCAAATATAATCAGCCACATGGGAATACATAAAACTAAATGTTATTAACGCGTTATTAATTCAGCAAGCATTTCTGTTTTGACCATTTTTAATAAAAAAAATTTTTAATACATAAATAAATATTCTAAATATAAAAGAGGAACATACATTTATTCACAATGTCCTTTCTTTACTTAGATATAAAATAAATAAATAAACTCCACCAAAAAATATTTTTAATCAATTAACTTTTTAGAGTATTTTAAAACATGAGTATCTGCACTTCTACTTAAGTAATGGATGTGTGTACTTTTGCCACCTCTGACCAGAGGTAACAAAAACACAAGAGTAGAGTAGATAAATCAGAAGATGATGTTCATAGCAAACACTGTCACTTTACTTTTAAATGACTCGTCACTAGAATTGGCAAACAACCAGAATGCCGAGTAAACAACTGCAGCTCATTAATGATCTAAACTGTGGCTGGCTCAGGTTGTCTGTGACCTTCATAGCCTTTTTGCCATTTGGTGATAAAATGAGCTGCTTATTTGCCTTTTTTCAGGCAAAACCTCATGCAAAATTATCTGTCCCTTTGTCCTTCTTTTCAGAAAACTCTGAATAAACCATAACAGACAGACAGATAGAGTTGAGTGCAAAGTTTCCAACCATGTGTTTATTTTAAAGATAATTCTTCATTATGTATCTTTTAGAATCCAGATAGATGATTAAAGAGTAATTACATAAAGCTGCATTTTCTTTTTTTTCATGTACAGATGTATCGTTCGGAAGGTCTGTTGTATTATCTGCAAATAATAAAAAAAAATAAAGCTCTAAAAAAATATTAGTAAAAATTTAAGAAACAAATATAAGAATAAACTCACCACAGCCATGAACAGATGACTGGAGTCTATAAGCAGTTTTAGAGTAAAAGTCACTTGTGAATCTGACTACAGTTCACAGAGATCTATGATGCACAAGCAGTCTGACATGGCATGAGTGCAGTAGGATAACAAGAGCAGAGAAATCTGAGGAGAAGGTTTTTATAACAAGTTTGTCACGGTCACTTTGTGAATTTATTGAAGGCCTAGGAATGGTGAACACGCACACGCATGCACACACACACACACACACACACACACACACACACACACACACACACACACACACACACACATGCCAGCTTGGGTGTAAAAATATGTGTATTTTCCATACACTTTGTTTTGTAAAGCAGGGAAAGTGGAAGAAGAAAATCAACAATCAAAAACCAGATTTATTTAATTTAATTCAGATACTGCAGAAAGTCTCTGGAGGAGACAGAGCTCTAGAGAAGCTACAAAACAGCAACAAAAGTTCACTTTCTTTATATTTCAGGTAGGTCTCAATATTCTTTTAAGAAACATTACTTATTTCCTTCCACTGATTAAAGGGCATTGGCAGAGAGTAATGAAGTAAATGTAATTCAGTACTGTACTTATTTTTTTCGCTTTATTTTATTTACGTTTGGGGAGATGTGAGGAGAATAAAGACTAATGCATTTAATAAAAAAGGTAATAACCGGATCACTTGTTATGCTGTTTCAGAATCAGAAATAGCCTTATTACCAAGTATGCTTGAATACACACGGAGTCCTGCTGTGCTTTTTACACAGCAATAATACTTCTTTAAGCTGCATAACATTAGCATTTATAGCATGTATCTTGTGTAGAAACAAAACGATTACAGTACAAATTAACTTGTCTAGTTGGATTGTGGCATTTAGCAGACGTCCGTGTCCAGTGCAACGTACAAAAGTGCTTTGAGTGTCAATCAATGAATAAATCTACACTGTGCACTGGATTACAAACTTAAATCACACTAAAACTGTTGAATTTTTTTTAAACAAAGCAAACTTGGAAAGTGTTAGTTAAAGTGTTTCAGGGAGTTGAAGGTCTTCACCTGTCACTTAAAGATATGGTTGGAAAACCTAGATAGTCAGGGACTCTGTGTTTAGACATTAAGGGGAAGTTCATCCCACCACCTCAATGCCAGAACAGAGAAGAGCCTTGAAGTATACTTACCCCTCATTCGGAGAGATGGTGGTACCAGTGGAGCAGTGCTGGAGGATCTCAGACAACGTGGTGCAGTGCGGACTTATTGATTTGGTTCCCTGTAATTGAGGTGATGTTATGAAGGTTTTCTGTGATTGTACTGAGAAGATCCTGAACTGAGGTCAGTAATAAGAATCTCCAGTGCTGCTTTAAGACTCATTTAAAGTCATATTTTATAAGGATGTAGATGTTGTATTTATCTTATGGCTACAATTACACAAAGAGTTTATGGTTCTTGGTTCTGAGAGTTTGATCAATTGACGTGTATTTAATTGTGTAATAAATGTATTTTGGGTGATGTTTATATATGAAATGGAGCTCAGAAATGTCTACAAATTTGTGGACTGCTGTGAGAACGTTTTACTAATCCAGTAACGGAAGATTACTGTGGATTAAGAAACCAAGGGTTAGTATCATAAATACAAAAACAGTCCACAAAAATTCATAAGAAAGATCCTGACATTGTTTGCACGTTTTTTAAGTCGTTGAAAAGAAGGTTTTGGGCTCATGATAATTTATTATAAATCAATCTGTTCGATTTATTTATAGATCAGTGTGCTGTCACATTCAAATCTTTTCACATAAACTGAGGTGATTAAGTAAAGATTCTTGTGATAAAATTATAATAGGAACATTATAATTATAATAAATCAGTACTTTGGATATTTAAGTACATTTGAGAGCAAAAACTTTTGTACTTTTACTCAAGTGAAAGTTTACAGGGACACTTTAACTTTTACCTGAGTAATAATTCACTTAGTGTATCTCTAATTTTACTTTGTGTACTTCGTCCACCACTGTTAAGGGGAAATGTTTCACATTTACTTTAACATCTAAACTGTGCTGTGAATCAGAATAATACTAAATATTCAGCTATGAATATCGGAATTCACACAGCACACAGAGATTATGTGAAGCTGAACTTTTGTGAAATTGTGTTGCTATTGCTCTGCTGCCACTTGGAGCATCACCAAATTTACAGAAAGCAAGTAACTGGTAGCCTTCATTTCACTAAATTGGTAGTCCTATTTCACTGAATTTGTAGCTGTCCCATCGGATACAGGACACAGAACTTATAATATTTAAAGTATTTAACCTAGGAACTACATCCAGAACTGGGAAGTGTAAATAGATGTACAGTGGAACCCGGTTATGTCGCCGGCGTAGGGGACGCCAAAAAGCGTCGAGATAACCGATTATCGAGATAAACGAAAACCAATATGGCGGCAATATATTAACGTGCTTTAAATTTCTTTATGTACTTGATGTGCGTTATTAAATGAGAATGTACAAGCATGTGTTTTTGGAGGTTTTTTACACAACAGCGTTGCCATGATTTGTTTGATTGGTCATGCGGATCGAGAAAGACTGTAATGCGGATAAGGAGGCGGAAGCCAAAGTAAATGCAAACAAAGTTTATTGAGACTCAGGAGATCATCCACCAATACTTGTAGCGAAGCAGTAATATCCAGTGGTGCACTCCGGGAGCGCCGTCCACCAAGTTTTGTAAAAGCAGAGACAGTTGGTGTAGAGAATCCACGGATCCGCGCTATGGAAAGCGCAGCACCCAGCACGAACATGGAAAACAGCAGGATAGGGGGAATCCGGGGTGCCGTAGAGAGAATGCAGAGTCCGAGAAGAAGGGTACGTAGCGGGATACGTATAAGCGATTACACAGAACGCCATGAACCAACACATACGATCAAGCACAAACAATAACAGACCACGAGTGTGTGGAGGTGAGGGGCTTAAATAGGAGATGGGATGAGTGAGTGAATAAGAGTCAGGTGTGTGTGATCAGCATGACTGCGAGGAGCTCGCCCGCACGGGAGAAGAAGCAGAGTGCTTCGGGGAATGCCGCCGCTGAAGGGGGCGTGGCAGGGGGGATTCCTGATAACCGACGTTAAATGGCAAATTTGCCCCCCCTTGTGCTCGATATATTAGGGTTCAGTGACATAACAAAATCAACATAACTGATTAAAAAATGCTAAGACAAAGCGAGAATTTGGCGGTTCCACTTCAGAAACGTCGACTTAATAGGGTTGGCGAGTTAACCGAGGTCGAGATAAGTGGGTTTCACTGTATTATGAATTGAGGATGGGTTCCTTTTGGCCTGGCTTCCATCTGGTTTATTAAATATAGTTTTCCATGAAGCTTCTTCGTCATAATGGCCATTGTTTAATAAAATTTATTTGACAAAATATTAAAATATTCTGTGTGCTTCTATTTTTCGAGTTTTTCAGTTAACAGCCTTCTTTCACCTTAGAAATATTTCTAAGTTAAGAAATATGTTGTCTATATCTGATGCAGAGAAGCTCGTCCATGCGTTTATGACCTCTAGAATAGACTACTGTAATGCATTACTAGGTGGATGTCCTGCATCATTAATAAACAAGCTTCAGTTAGTTCAGAATGCCGCAGCCAGAGTTCTTACAAGGTCAAGAAAATACGATCATATAACCCCAATCTTATCGTCCCTACATTGGCTTCCTATTAAGTTTCGAATAGACTACAAACTACTGCTACTCACTTATAAAACACTAAATGGTTTATCTCCATGTATCTATCCAGTCTTTTAACACGCTACAATCCGTCACGCTCCCTGAGATCTCAAAACTCTGGGCTTCTAGTAGTTCCTAGAATAACAAAGTCCACTAAAGGTGGTAGAACATTTTTACATTTAGCTCCTAAACTCTGGAATAGTCTTCCTGACAGTGTTCGGGGTTCAGATACACTCTCCCAGTTTAAGTGTAGATTAAAAACATATCTTTTTAGCAAAGCCTACACATAACACACATCACACACATCACATCATAACCTTGTGCTCCAGAATATATGATCACATGCACATTATCAACTTGTGCTGTTAATATCATGAACAGCAGCTACGCTAATTCCTCTCCACTGCTTCTCTTTCTCTCCCCATCTAGAGGCTTCCTGAGGTTCCTCCAGCTCCAGTTACCTCCCACCTCGTGATGATTACGGACCTTTGAAGAAGTAGATGCCGAACTCGCAAACATCCCGAACCGTCTAGAGACGTACCAGTGCCATTTGGATCCCGCTACATGTGTGGAGTTTGACACTAGACCTCCTGGAGTGTTTAAAGGCTCTGGCATGGAGAAGCTGATGCTGGATCTGTGATGATCACAAATGCTGAGCTTATAAAACTAGGAGCTACTGACCATATAGACTGTATAAGACTGCAGAAAGAACATCACTTATAATCTTATACTCCAGTGCTCATGTTAGTTCTCACTCTCCAGTGTTCTGTATTGTTGAAAGATTTATAATCAAACTCTTGATGTCACCCAAATGAGGATGGGTTCCCCTTTTGAGTCTGGTTCCTCTCAAGGTTTCTTCCTCATATCATCTAAGGGAGTTTTTCCTTGCCACAGTCACCACGGCTGCTCATCAGGGATACACACACACCTTCACCTTCACTGTTGATTTCTGTAAAGCTGCTTTGAGACAATGTCTGTTGTGAAAAGCGCAATAGAAATAAACTTGACTTGACTTAATATTTTAATTCAAATTAACTGTGTCAGTAGAAATAATTATAAATGCCAGAATTAATAGGAACAACAATTAGAAACCACTAATCCAGATGAACATTGACTTATTGACTGTTCTAAGTGTGAGCAAATTATTTTGACATTCTCAAAAACAACAACTCTTCTAAGAGTCAATACATTTAGTTAATAATTCATTTTCATGTGATTATGTGTGTGATTTATTTCCAGACATTAAAATTGGTAATCAGAGATACATTTTTAACTCTACTCGTACAATGTGGCTTCAAGCTCAGCATTATTGCAGACAGTATCATACGGATTTGGTTAGCATAAAAGATGCAACAGAACTTTCAGTAATTCTGGGTATGGTCTCTGACTGGACATGGATTGGTCTGTGGATGCACAATGCTCAGACATAATGCCTTTCTTCTGTTATTCAGGTGAGTTAAAATTTTATTTAAACTCAGATTTAGACATTCCCAACCCTAACCCTAACCTTAGAATTGATCGTTTTTCATGTATGTACATTGAATATAATCTACAAACTAAAATCGTAGGTTTTATGATGTAAAAAAAAAAAAATACAAAATTAATAACCTGGTTGCATACGGGTACGTGTGCACATTGGGTGGTGTTCTGCAAATGATTGCTCCAGGTCTATATCAAAGAGAAAAAGAGAAAAAGAGAGAAATGTACATTTTTATAGGTTTGCTTTTTGTAATGTAATAGTTTGGACTCTTCTCAGTGTGCAAGCAGGGTCTTCAACCAGACTATCAATGACATCATAACTACAAATGTGAAAAATAAGAGAATTACTGTGAATGATAAAGAAGCTGCTTGTAACTCTTTGTTTTAACAAAAAAAGAGAACACCTTATAGCGTGTATAATCCCATCTAAGGAAATGTTTATCTTTCCAAACAGAAGCAAAGTTGCAGGTATTGAACTGCTAATCTTCAATCGTAAAACATTTATATAAACCAGGGCTTCCATCTAGACCTCCAACCCCATCACCCAGACCTGTGAGGAATCTTTGAGAGATTGTTATCATTAAGAGATTAATGGTGAAGAAAATCTGACAAGATCTTCATTCATCCTTTCATTCATTTTCTCCCGCTTATCCGTAATTCGGGTCGCGGGGGCAGCAGTCTAAGCAGGCCCCTGCCTTCGACTGCTGCCCAATCCTCACAGCACCGTCCCTTACGGTCCCTCCTGCAGGTGGTGAGCCCACGGGAAGGCGGCCCAACGTCACTCCGACGTCACGGACCTTGATATTTCCCTCGTAAGGGACCTGACAAGATCTATTTTAGTTTATTTTTTGCATCACAGAAAACTGCAGTATGAACATTGGTATGTAAACTCTGTATTTCTACATGCAGTAATCACAGAAAAATGGGAAATCATTAAGGTGACGGTCCAGTCCTTTTACAATGTAAATAATCCTGAAGTAAAGGTGGCCATTTTGGAACAGGTAGGTTTCATCCTCCACATGATCCCATTCAAAATGTACATTTCTTTTTGAGTTTCTGTCACATGCACTGCGCAGTAATCTGAATGCGTTTCTATTTCTTTTGTAGGATTTACACTTTTGAACAATTAATTAGTGCTAAACATTTTATTCTGTTGATCAGATCAAGCAGAAACTTAAGGATCATGGGTTGGCAGAGAACATCAAAGTAAAATGGAGAGAGCAACCAAATGGAGTGTTGTTTCACAAGAAGAAAGGAAATTATTTTACATAGTAAAAGTAGAACTGCAAGTTTTTAGCTGAATCTCAAATCATGTAAATGTTTATTTTGGAAGCTTGGTTGAGTTCATTAATAAAAGGATGGTAAAGAGAACAACCTTATTTAAGATGTTTAGCATAAATATAAGGGCAAATATTTATCAACTGATTTTATTTATCAATAAATCAATTATAATGTAGTATAATTATTAAATAAACACTCTTTTTGCTTTCCTTTCAAACGTTAACTAGTGATTATAATCCTGATGAAGTAGAATTCATAGAAATAAAAATATGTGAATAATTTGCAGGATTTTGTGTTTATCTTTTCCTTCACTAGACTTTAAAGCTCTAATGATGGCTGTAAAGCTGATGATTGTAGAACAATTCTACAGTAAAAAGCTCTATAAAATTCATTTTTATTCACAGATGTATTTCTGTGTTCCTCATTATGTACCCTATCCATGCAGTCACATGTTTCACTAGCATAAAAAATAAAAAACTATAAATGAAATAATAATTGTCTACATGTTTCTGTATAATTCTGAAAAAAAAATACATTTGGTGTTTTTTTCTTTTTTATGGGAACCACTTAACAATAATTAAAAATGTAGATGTGTTTATGATAAGAAAACTATTGTCCACACAAAAAATATTATATGGATGGCCAGAACATGTGACACCATAAACACATTCTGATGCTGGTCCATTAGAAAACAGAGTAGGAAAACCAACAGTCTAAACCTCAGCTTCACATACCTACTAAATAAAGAGGCAAAAAAGGCAAAACAGTGAGACAGTCAATGCAAGAAAAACATCAGTGACAAAAGTAAATACATTTTGGAAGAGGAATGTTTTTCCATATTTGTCTGACACAGGATTCTAGCTTCTCAACAGTTTTGGGTTTCCTGTGTTGTGGTTTTCATTTAATGATGCACCAAATGTTTTTAAAAGGCAAAAGGTCTAGACTGCAGACAGGTCAGTTCAGCACCCAGACTCTTCAACTACAAAGTCATGCTATAGTAATAGATGCAGTATTCAGTTAGCATCGCCTTGCTTAAATTTACAAGCCCTTCCCTGCAAAAGACATTTTCTGAATGGAAGCATTTGTTGCTCTAAAATCTGTACATAGCATTCAGCATTGATGGAGCCTTTCCAAATGTACAAGCTGCCCATTCCACAGGCACTAATGCACCACCATACCACCAGAGATGCAGATTTTTGACCTGAGCACTGATAACAAGCCAAATAGTCCCTCTCCTCTTAAGTACAGAGGACGTTGTGTCTATGGTTTCCAAAAATTATTTGAAATCCTGATTCTTCTGACCACAGAACAGTTTTTCCCTTTGCCTCAATGCATTTTAAATGAGTTTTGGCCCAGAGAGGATGGTGGTGTTTCTGGATAATGTTCACGCATGCCTTCTTCTTTGTAAGTTAGAGATTTAACCTGCTTTTGTGGATGACATGGTAATTTGTGTTCACAGACAATGATTTCTATAGGTGTTAATGATCCCCTGCATTGATTCCCATACATAATCATGACTGTTTTCAAATGCAGAGGCCCCTGAGAGCCCAAAGATCACAGACATCCAATACTAATTTTCATCCTTGTCCCTTGTGCTCGGACATTTCTCCAGATTCTTTGTCAATTTTAATGATATTAGGTTCTGTAAATGATGAGAAATTCAACAGTTTTAATCTAATCCTAACCCGACTCCTCATCAGAGGGGATATCAAGCTTAACTCCAGGCAACAGCACAAATTTATGCTGCATGATGTGCTGGTTGTAAAAACAAAGTGCAAAGAAACAAATGAGAAAATTCAGCAAAAATAAAAGAAATTAAAGAAATTAAGCAAACAAAAACTAAGAAAGTACAAATAATAAGTACATAATAGCTGAACATTATATGTGAAAGTCAAGTACTTCACACCAAAGTAGTGAGGCGCTGCAAAGCACCAAGAAACTATCAGCCTACTACTATTTGTTAAAAATTTATTCAAAGCATTAAAGGTTCAATTATTTACTGTAAAATCAAATATCAATCACTGCATTCAGATGAATCAATTTTTTACTTCACTGTACTGCAGTGTTTTACAATTGAAACTGTCATTAAAAAAATATTTTGTGTTCCTAATCGTTTGTGTGTGAGGAGTTCTGAAATAAAAATGAATTAAATGACAGCATTCACATTCATCATCGCATAACATGCAGGTGTGAAAATGTGTGAGATGGGGGTCGTAAATTGTAATACAGAAAGGTGGCAGTTGTAATGAACAAATTCTCCAAAGACATTTTATTAAAGCCCAGTAAAAAAACATAAAACTATACAGAGATTGTAGATGCAAAATTAATTAATCAAAAGCTAATAAACGAGTTCCGTTAAAGCACACGCTGCTCAGTTACTTTACTTTGGCCAGACAGACTCTTCTTTCAGATTTCCATGGTCTGTTTCTCTTCCCCTTTGACATCATACAGTGTATCACCGCATTATTCTGAATTAAGGTATAGATCTTTTTACGTGTATATAATCAGTAACTTTATTGTAATTTTGCTTTTAATTTTTGAGAACTGCAACTGCAGAGACTCTAATTCTCAACTTCAGACCGCACTTCAGAATGGGGATATTTTAACCCTTTCTTCATGCTAATGAGTCCTTAATATGAAATGCACCGCTCTACACAGCCTGTAGTCCAGCTGAAATGAAACCATGAAAGATTTCACTATCTGTTCTGCTAATACTGCAGTTTCACCTGCAGCTTTCAGGTCAAATACTTTCCTAAATTATATTGTCTTGTTATTTGTCACACACAGTAACAGACATTATCTTCTCTATCTTCACTTCCTTAACACCTGAGAAGAAACTGCATGAAAGGCAGACCAAAGGCATAGATCATAGCTGTTGTTGCCAAGGCGAAAGCGGTCACTGATCTTCTCCGTAAAAGTCGATTTTAGGATTAAAAAAAGCCTTTTTTCCATCATGCAGCAGGATGACCCCCTGAGCAGGTAATTTCCCTTCTTTTAATGCTTTATCACTGGGACATGACCCTGGTGGCAAATATAAGGTTAAAATCATTATGATTATTTCTGCTGTAAATTTACATGTAAATTCCTTAAAGATTTATTAAGGAGTTGCAGGACAGAGTATATTGTGAATGATATCCTCCATGAAGACCCAGTTCATGATTGGACAGACTGCACCTCCTTCATCCTGGGCTGCACACATTGGGTCAGAGACTGAGGCTGACTCTGAATGCTCAGAAGAACAGAATGGTAAGTTAACTTGGTTAATCATTTTACATTTATCTTAATCGACTGCAATTGTATTTTCCTTATTTGACCAAATGCGATTTCCTCTATTTCAGCTCTATAAATATGAAAGAAACATCTTCAGTCAGTAAAGCCAAGGTGTGCAGCTGGATCAAGAATGAAGAGATGGAGAGCTAACATTCCAGATGGTACTCTAATGGTGTAGCAGTGAAATTCTTCTACTCACCACTACCATGGAAGTGCACCCTCTTTCATTATTGGGGTAAATGATGGTCCTTTGCTGGAAGGGATTTTGCACTGTTACATCTTCCCCAGTGTATATAGCATACTGTATCTTCTGTGTGATTTGGTGTGAATTTGTAAATGAAGCAGGTGGTGTGCAGAGATCTATGTAATGCATTTTTTCACTGCTAAGAAGAGGAATTCTTACAAACACAAACAGAAAATCTAGCTTTGAATAGAGGCCCTATCACACCTGTGTAGCTCTCTGCAGCATATGTATATACTCATTCATTCATTCATTTTCTCCCGCTTATCCGTAATTCGGGTCGCGGGGGCAGCAGTCTAAGCAGGCCCCCGCCTTCGACTGCTGCCCAATCCTCACAGCACCGTCCCTTACGGTCCCTCCTGCAGGTGGTGAGCCCACGGGAAGTATGTATATACTGTGACAGTAAATTACTAACAGGTACATTTGATGTACAAACTGCACTCAATTTGCTGCTACTTCCCTCCGGTGAAACTCAGCTCATGGCTCAGCAACTCCCAACCGACTGCATACGAACCTGAAAAGGCGGTTTATGTGGTGGAAGGTCATTAGGGGGTGTACCCGGGGACAGGTGACTCCGCCTCTCTGTCTCTCATTTTTCTTTTTGCTTTATTTGTCACATACACATACATACAGAGTACGACATGCAGTGAAATGCTTTTTACGATGGTCCGACATGAGGAAATAGGATGGGGAGAAAAATAAACCAAGAAAAAAAAGAAGGCAGATAAATAAAAAGTATAAACTATATAAAATATAAAAGATATAAAGATTTATTTGAAAAAGTGTATATACAGGATTCTTATGACAGTGAACAGTAAAACAGTAAAAATTTAAGGTGGTTGACGTGATTGTCCTTAAAGTGACCGTGTGCGGTGTGGTATAAAGTGCACTGTGCCTTACCCCATGTCCCTTCTCTGCACGTCCAAACCATCTCAATTACACCTCCCTCACCTTGTCTCCAAAACGTCCTACATGCGCTGTCCCTCTAAAAAAACTCATTTCTAATCCTCTCCATCGTCATCACTCTCAATCAGCATCTCAACATCTTCAGCTCTGCTACCTCCAGCTCCACCTCCTGTCTTTTACTCAATGCCACTGTCTCTAAACCATACAACATCTCAGGTCTCACCACAGTCCTATAAACTTTCCCTTTCACTCTCACAGATACTCTTCTATCACAAATCACTCCTGCTATCACTCTTCTACACCCACTCCACCCTGTCTGCACACTTTTCTTCACTTCTCTAAGGCACTCTCCATTACTTTACACTGTTGACCCCAGGTACCTGAACTCCTCCATCTTCTCCACCTCTTCTCCATGCAACCACACCCCTCCACTGCCCTTCCTCTTATTCACACACATGTACTCTGTCTTACTCATACTGACTTTCATTCCCCTTCTCTCCAGCGTATACCTCCACCTCTCCAGGCTCTTCTCCACCTGCTCACTACTCTCACCACAAATCACAATAGCATACACAAACATCATAGTCCACGTCATAGTCCATAGTCCTCGTCCTTTAACCAGTCCATCACCACTGCAAACAGGAAAGGGCTCAGAGCTGATCCTTGATGCAATACACCATCAACAGCAATACAGTGACCTAAAACAAGTCAACTATGGAATGTGAAAATACTCTATCTAAGGTCTATTCTTTTTTTTTTGCACTTGTCCCCACAAAAGTTTACGTTATGTTAATTAACAAATGCAATTACAACTGTTCGAATGTTTAGCCAGATAGACTGATGATAGCACATTATCTGTGTAAAGCTGCTTTGAGACAATGTTCATTGTTAAAAGTGCTATACAAATAAACATGAATTGAAATTAATTAAAGAGTATAGTGCTGTCTGAAAATCAATAAAAGTAAAGTAAAATAAAGAGCTGAGTTGTCCCAAACCTTTTAACCATCTCTTTATTTGCATTTTGAACAAAGGGGAGTGCTACACAGTAGTCAGTTCCCCAAACCTGCTTTTCTCAGCCCCATTCCCCAGTTTCTTTTCTTCTCCTCAGGTCAGTGAATATGAGACCATAGGTGTCAGAAAAATGGCAATTCCTGTTCTTCTGGTGCTGCAGGGAACATCAACACTTTCAGGACCCCTGGAATACTGATGTGCTGCCAGCAGTCTGGTCTGGGATTACCATAGTACACTCACTATTACACTGGGATTACTAATGTGCACTCATTATTACACTGGGATTACTAACATACACTCACTTTTACACTGGGATTACTAACGTGTACTCACTGTTACACTGGGATTACTAACGTGCACTCATTATTACACTGGGATTACTAACATACACTCATTATTACACTGGGATTACTAATGTACACTTACTGTTACACTGGGATTACTAATGTACACTCATTATTACACTGGGATTACTAACATACACTCATTATTACACTGGGATAACTAACATACACTTATTATTACACTGAGATTACTAACGTACACTCACTATTACACTGGGATTACTAACGTACACTCATTATTACACTGGGATTACTAAAGTACACTCACAGTTACACTGGGATTACTAATGTACACTCACTGTTACACTTGGATTACCAGTAACTATTCAACGATATGTGTGCCAAGTATTAGTGGTTTAGGCTGTAAATAGACATCAGTCAATCACCACCTGTGATGAAGGTAGCAGACTTGGTCCAGCAGTCACGCAATCATGCATCAGGTGGTATGTAGTGTAGTGTAGGGTATGTAGTGGTGGGGTGCGAGTCAGGTGGTGGGGGTATGTAGTGGTGGGGTGCGAGTCAGGTGGTGGGGGTATGTAGTGGTGGGGTGCGAGTCAGGTGGTGGTGGTATGTAGTGGTGGGGTGCGAGTCAGGTGGTGGGGTATGTAGTGGTGGGGTGCGAGTCAGGTGGTGGGGGTATGTAGTGGTGGGGTGCGAGTGAGGTGGTGGTGGTATGTAGTGGTGGGGTGTGAGTCAGGTGGTGGGGGTATGTAGTGGTGGGGTGCAAGTCAGGTGGTGGGGTATGTAGTGGTGGGGGTATGTAGTGGTGGGGTACGAGTCAGGTGGTGGTGGTATGTAGTGGTGGGGTGCGAGTCAGGTGGTGGTGGTATGTAGTGGTGGGGTGCGAGTCAGGTGGTGGTGGTATGTAGTGGTGGGGGTATGTAGTGGTGGGGTACGAGTCAGGTGGTGGTGGTATGTAGTGGTGGGGTACGAGTCAGGTGGTGGTGGTATGTAGTGGTGGGGTGCGAGTCAGGTGGTGGTGGTATGTAGTGGTGGGGTGCGAGTCAGGTGGTGGTGGTATGTAGTGGTGGGGTGCGAGTCAGGTGGTGGTGGTATGTAGTGGTGGGGTGCGGGTCAGGTGGTGGGGGTATGTAGTGGTGGGGTGCGAGTCAGGTGGTGGTGGTATGTAGTGGTGGGGTGCGAGTCAGGTGGTGGTGGTATGTAGTGGTGGGGTGCGAGTCGGATGGTGTGGGTATGTAGTGGTGGGGTGCGAGTCAGGTGGTGGGGGTATGTAGTGGTGGGGTGCGAGTCAGGTGGTGGGGGTATGTAGTGGTGGGGTGCGAGTCAGGTGGTGGTGGTATGTAGTGGTGGGGTGCGAGTCAGGTGGTGGTGGTATGTAGTGGTGGGGTGTGAGTCGGATGGTGTGGGTATGTAGTGGTGGGGTGCGAGTCAGGTGGTGGGGGTATGTAGTGGTGGGGTGCGAGTCAGGTGGTGGGGGTATGTAGTGGTGGGGTGCGAGTCAGGTGGTGGTGGTATGTAGTGGTGGGGTGCGAGTCAGGTGGTGGTGGTATGTAGTGGTGGGGTGCGAGTCAGGTGGTGGTGGTATGTAGTGGTGGGGTGCGAGTCAGGTGGTGGTGGTATGTAGTGGTGGGGTGCAAGTCAGGTGGTGGTGGTATGTAGTGGTGGGGTGCGAGTCAGGTGGTGGGGGTATGTAGTGGTGGGGTGCGAGTCAGGTGGTGGGGGTATGTAGTGGTGGGGTGCGAGTCAGGTGGTGGGGGTATGTAGTGGTGGGGTGCGAGTCAGGTGGTGGTGGTATGTAGTGGTGGGGTGCGAGTCAGGTGGTGGGGGTATGTAGTGGTGGGGTGCGAGTCAGGTGGTGAGGGTTTGTAGTGGTGGGGTGTGAATCAGGTAGTGGGGGTATGTAGTGGTGGGGTGCGAGTCAGGTGGTGGGGGTATGTAGTGGTGGGGTGCGAGTCTAGTTGGTGGGGGTATGTAGTGGTGGGGTGCGAGTCTAGTTGGTGGGGGTATGTAGTGGTGGGGTGCGAGTCAGGTGGTGGGGGTATGTAGTGGTGGGGTGCGAGTCAGGTGGTGGGGGTATGTAGTGGTGGGGTGCGAGTCAGGTGGTGGGGGTATGTAGTGGTGGGGTGCGAGTCAGGTGGTGGTGGTATGTAGTGGTGGGGTGCGAGTCAGGTGGTGGGGGTATGTAGTGGTGGGGTGCGAGTCAGGTGGTGGGGGTATGTAGTGGTGGGGTGCGAGTCAGGTGGTGGTGGTATGTAGTGGTGGGGTGCGAGTCAGGTGGTGGTGGTATGTAGTGGTGGGGTGCGAGTCAGGTGGTGGGGGTATGTAGTGGTGGGGTGCGAGTCAGGTGGTGGGGGTATGTAGTGGTGGGGTGCGAGTCAGGTGGTGGTGGTATGTAGTGGTGGGGTGCGAGTCAGGTGGTGGGGGTATGTAGTGGTGGGGTGCGAGTCAGGTGGTGGGGGTATGTAGTGGTGGGGTGCGAGTCAGGTGGTGGTGGTATGTAGTGGTGGGGTGCGAGTCAGGTGGTGGTGGTATGTAGTGGTGGGGTGCGAGTCAGGTGGTGGGGGTATGTAGTGGTGGGGTGCGAGTCAGGTGGTGGGGGTATGTAGTGGTGGGGTGCGAGTCAGGTGGTGGTGGTATGTAGTGGTGGGGTGCGAGTCAGGTGGTGGGGGTATGTCGTGGTGGGGTGTGAGTCAGGTGGTGAGGGTTTGTAGTGGTGGGGTGTGAATCAGGTAGTGGGGGTATGTAGTGGTGGGGTGTTAGTGAGGTGGTGGGGGTATGTAGAAAACTTCTCTGAAGACCAGCAGTAGGAGACATACAGAATTATAAAGTGTAGTAGCAACAGGGTTGATGTGTGTAGTACATTGTACCCAGAAAAAGCCACATTTGTGTGTTTATATTTCTGTTGTTGGTAAACAATGTAAAAAGTGTGTTATAAAAGGTTTTCATTGCAAAGATATTTTGAATAAATTAAATACAAATAATAATTATAATAAATGTTGATAAATTCAGGGGCTCCAGTTTAGGGCACTTGCAGACTTTAAATGAAAAAGAAAAAATAAAGCTGTTCCACATTGAACAGGGTTGCGGTTTCTATCAGGTGTGAATGCGCTGGTGTCGTTGGAGGTTATTCTGCTGAGTGAAACTCTTCCCACACTGTGAACACTGGTACGGCTTTTCTCCAGTGTGAATGCGCTGGTGCAGCTGGAGATGGTTCTGTTGAGTAAAACTTTTCACACACTGTGAACAGTTAAACGGTCTCTCTCCTATGTGAATGCGCTGGTGCAGCTGGAGGTTGCTCTGCTGAGTGAAACTCTTACCACAGTGGGAGCAGAAGTACGGCTTGTCTCCTGTGTGAATACGTTCATGTCGATGGAGATCACTCTGCTGAGCAAAACTCTTTCCACACTGCGAGCAGTGATACGGCTTTTCTCCTGTATGAAGACGCTGATGTTTTCTCAGAGTACTCTGCTGAGTAAAACTCTTTCCACACAGGGAACAGTGGCACGGTTTTTCTCCTGTGTGAACACGCTGATGTTTTTGGAGATTACTCTGGTCAAGAAAGCTCTTCCCACACTGTGAACACTGATACGGCTTGTCCCCAGTGTAAATGCGTTGGTGGACCAGGAGTGTGCTCTGCTGAGTGAATCTCTTTCCACACTGTGAGCAGTGATACGCCTTCTCTTCTGTGTGAATACGCTGGTGTTTTCGGAGATTACTCTGGTTAGGAAAACCTTTCCCACACTGTGAACACTGATACGGTTTCTCTCCTGTGTGAACACGCTGGTGGATCAGGAGGGAACCCTTCTGATTAAAGCTCCTACCACACAATGAACACTGATATGGTTTCTCTCCTGTATGAACACGCTGATGTTTCCGGAGAGTTCCCTGCTGAGTGAAACTCTTCCCACACTGTAAGCAGTGATGTGGCTTCTCTACCGTATGACTGCATCGGTGTGTTTGGAGAAAATCCTGACGAGGAGAAGTCTTTCCACAGTCCGTGCAGTGGAGAACTTCCTTCTGTATATCATCATATAAAGTGTCAGAACTGGAAGAACCAGCTGATGTTGGTGACAGATTGTTGTTTAGTTCTGAAGAAAACAGAATATCAGAAGTCAACATGAATAAATGATGGTATTAATAGTTAGGAACGGCAATATACACTGAACTACACATTTTGCATATTTTTATTTTATTATCTTGAATAATTATTTAGATTTCCTTTATTCTCCACTTTGCATTGGTGTTATAAAGCAGTGAGTGAAGGTCATTCCCAGCAGAACTGAAAACACACAAAAAGTTACAAAATTTCTATGATCTGATGAGCAGATTATTCAGTGTGTGGAGTGTGGAATGTTTAGTCAGTCTTTCTGCACTAACGATACTTTTATCTGTGTCTGGATCGGTGGATTATTGACTCTTTCCTTTGGAGCTCATGTGAATAACGTTACCAGGAGAGCCGTCTTTCACCTTATAAATAATGATAAAAAAGAAATATGATGTTACAGGATGCAGAAAAACTAGTTCATGCTTTTGTTAAAAGGAATCCAAACAAAGCAACAGCACTGATTTGCGTCTTTTAGCAACATGACAGTGTTTCGTTCCTGAATGAATCATTCGTTTAAATTTGGTTTAATCGCAATGACTCACTTAGTAACAGTGATTTGCTGCCACCTACTGGCGTATTTAATTCCATATTTAAAGTTTCTTCTCACTTCTTAAATATATCAACATTCATTTTTTATGTTTAAAATATCAAAACATTATTTATGCATTTGTCACTACAGGTTAAAGCATTACATGTCTCTCTGAGCTGCATTAAACAGTGTGTAAATACATCTTAATGCCACTTCAGATGCAGCTTCTGTTTCTGCTGCATTTTGTTGATACTGATTTTATTTACATGGTATGAGGCAAAATGTCATTATTCTAATTAACTGATTAGATGTAAGAATTGACTCTGGTTAAAAGTAAAAGCTGGCTGTGGCAGAAAGGTGTTTGAAGACATCAGAGCTAAACTGCAGGGACATGATCTCATCCACGTTCACAGCATGATCTCATCCACCGCTGAAACACACCATAACCAGGTGCTGAAGTTTAAATTTAAAAATAGTCATTTCTTTGTTATTATGATTGTAGTGTTGTACCTGTACCATTTAAATAGCAATTCTGGTTCCAGAAGTCATCAAAAGAAGGAGTGAGATCTTTGGGAGGCTCCTCTCTAACCCAGACCAACAGCTCCTGTCCTGTGTTAATGGGACGACAGCAACGGTACAGAATCCCACCTTGATATGGAAAAACCACAAGATTTCCTTCTTCTTCAGTTTGAGCACAATTCACATACCTAAAAGAATAAAACAGCAGAAAAGCTCAAAAGAAATAAACTATGTAGATATCAGTGACAGGGGAAAGAGACCTGATGATCAGAGTAAATCTCACCCCATCCAGTTAGCACACATCTCTCTCTCAGCATCCATGTGCCCTTCACACTGCCTGCTTCTGAACATCTGCAGAAAAACAGCACATTTACTTTTTATGCATTTATTTTGTATGTAAATGATGATGCACTTCTATTTTTTGCAAACTGTGTCATCCATCTGCGCTAGAAATCATTTCTGAGGTTTGTATTTTCTCTGCCTAGAAGGTCAATGTACAAATCTCCTGCTGTGGAACGTTGGAACGTTGCAGAATGAATAAATTCATGCTATCAACATTTAGAAGCCTCAGAATCCAAATTCATCAGAGTCTCAGAGCTCTGTGTTTTTATCAGTGCCAGTAAAGTATAAACATCACCACCCAGGAGTATCCACTGCTCAGAGCTTCCTCTCGGTCCACCAGCTCTCCCTGATAGGGTCCGAAGTGTGCACCTACTGGAACAGTGTCTCCCTTATTAAACACTCCCAGACCTGCGTCAGGAAGACCAGACATCCCGATCTCTAGTCCAGGAGGAAGAGTGTGTGTGGCTCGGTCTGCGATCCCCATGGGAACGGGAGTATCAGGGATGAAGAGCGCAGGACCGTGAACCTCACACTTATTAAAGAAGAAGGATCTACAAACATCACAGTCTGAAAGGAGAAATAAAAATCATCACAAGAACAAATGATCTCCAGTTCAACAAATAAAGAGGGGTTTCATCTTCCTGATGTCTTACAGAGGAAGTCTTTATGGACAGGATCTTCCTCTTTAATGGAGATAACTTCAGGTGTGTTGTCTAAGTCGTCTTCATGGCTGTAGATGTTCAACTCCAGCATTTCCTCTTTTTTCACACTAGCTTCTGACACTTTGAATGTTCCTTCATCTGAAGTCTCTGTTTTCACGTCTTCATCCAGCTAAAGATCAGAAAATAATAATAATAACCTGAATGAGAGAAAACCTGAGTGGAGTTTCACTTCTTCTTATGGGTTATGAGGTTGTTGGTGATCAGCATTGAAGCGGCGAAGACATTAAGAGACAGAAGAATTTTCACATCATGTTATTATTGTTTTCATCATCATCATTATCAACATCATCACCATGATCATCATCATCATCACCATCATCATCATCATCACCATAATCATCATCATCACCATCATCATCAACATCATCATCACCATGATCATGATCATCATCATCATCATCATCATCATCATCAAGTTTTACCTGTGAAGAAACAGCATCAGGAAGCTGAAACGTCCTGGAGGACTGCTGTCTGTCTCCTGCTGAAATCATCATCACACCTAATTAATACAGAAATAAATATAAATAAATTCTCTCCATCATACACATGTAACAGCTCCACCATCAGGCCGAATCTGGAAGTAGGTTTATTGTCATAATTTTTTGTGTCCCAAATTCCTGCAATTCCCAAAGTTCCAATGTTCAAGCAGCAGCAATCACAATAATAAAATGAAGTTGATATACAAAGAGCTGAGATCATCAAAGAATGTGCTACTTCAGTGACAGCAGCAGCAACGCATCTCCATCCATACATTCATCTAGATCTTTCCTCCTACAGTCAGAGAAGTTCAGCACTGTTCCTGATCACAGCACACACACATCCTGAGGAACACTACACATCACTGTTCCTGATCACAGCACACACACATCCCGAGGAACACTACACATTACTGTTCCTGGTCACAGCACACACACATCCCGAGGAACACTACACATCACTGTTCCTGGTCACAGCACACACACATCCCGAGGAACACTACACATCACTGTTCCTGATCACAGCACACACACATCCCGAGGAACACTACACATTACTGTTCCTGATCACAGCACACACACATCCTGAGGAACACAACAAATCACTGTTCCTGATCACAGCACACACACATCCCGAGGAACACTACACATCACTGTTCCTGATCACAGCACATACACATCCCGAGGAACACCACACATCACTGTTCCTGATCACAGCACACACACATCCCGAGGAACACAACACATCACTGTTTCTGATCACAGCACACACATCCCGAGGAACACTACACATCACTGTTCCTGATCACAGCACACACACATCATGAGGAACACTACACATCACTGTTCCTGATCACAGCACACACACATCCCGAGGAACACTACACATCACTGTTCCTGATCACAGCACACACACATCCCGAGGAACACTACACATCACTGTTCCTGATCACAGCACACACACATCCCGAGGAACACTACACATCACTGTTCCTGATCACAGCACACACACATCCCGAGGAACACTACACATCACTGTTCCTGGTCACAGCACACACACATCCCGAGGAACACTACACATCACTGTTCCTGGTCACAGCACACACACATCCCGAGGAACACTACACATCACTGTTCCTGGTCACAGCACACACACATCCCGAGGAACACTACACATCACTGTTCCTGATCACAGCACACACACATCCCGAGGAACACTACACATCACTGTTCCTGATCACAGCACACACACATCCCGAGGAACACTACACATCACTGTTCCTGATCACAGCACACACACATCCCGAGGAACACTACACATCACTGTTCCTGATCACAGCACACACACATCCCGAGGAACACTACACATCACTGTTCCTGATCACAGCACACACACATCCCGAGGAACACTACACATCACTGTTCCTGATCACAGCACACACACATCCCGAGGAACACTACACATCACTGTTCCTGATCACAGCACACACACATCCCGAGGAACACTACACATCACTGTTCCTGATCACAGCACACACACATCCCGAGGAACACTACACATCACTGTTCCTGATCACAGCACACACACATCCCGAGGAACACTACACATCACTGTTCCTGATCACAGCACACACACATCCCGAGGAACACTACACATCACTGTTCCTGATCACAGCACACACACATCCCGAGGAACACTACACATTACTGTTCCTGATCACAGCACACACACATCCCGAGGAACACTACACATTACTGTTCCTGATCACAGCACACACACATCCCGAGGAACACTACACATTACTGTTCCTGATCACAGCACACACACATCCCGAGGAACACTAAACATTACTGTTCCTGATCACAGCACACACACATCCCGAGGAACACTACACATTACTGTTCCTGATCACAGCACACACACATCCCGAGGAACACTACACATCACTGTTCCTGATCACAGCACACACACATCCCGAGGAACACTACACATTACTGTTCCTGATCACAGCACACACACATCCCGAGGAACACTACACATTACTGTTCCTGATCACAGCACACACACATCCCGAGGAACACTACACATTACTGTTCCTGATCACAGCACACACACATCCCGAGGAACACTACACATTACTGTTCCTGATCACAGCACACACACATCCTGAGGAACACTACACATTACTGTTCCTGATCACAGCACACACATCCTGAGGAACACTACACATTACTGTTCCTGATCACAGCACACACACATCCCGAGGAACACTACACATTACTGTTCCTGATCACAGCACACACATCCTGAGGAACACCACACATCACTGTTCCTGATCACAGCACACACACATCCCGAGGAACACTACACATTACTGTTCCTGATCACAGCACACACATCCTGAGGAACACCACACATCACTGTTCCTGATCACAGCACACACACATCCTGAGGAACACCACACATCACTGTTCCTGATCACAGCACACACACATCCCGAGGAACACTACACATTACTGTTCCTGATCACAGCACACACATCCTGAGGAACACCACACATCACTGTTCCTGATCACAGCACACACATCCCGAGGAACACAACACATCACAGGAACAGTGATGGTTGGTTAATGGATGATGATAAATTAACTACGAACAGGTGAAGATTATTTATATATAAATCAAACCCACCTTATTGTAGAAATATATGTAATGCTCCAGGAATTTCTCCACAAAGCTCCAGTTCAACTTACCTCAGGCTTGAATTCCTCAGAAATCAGTAGAATAAAGTGGTTTGCTGTTAATTAAACAAGAGTTTATATAAAGAATTATATAATGTATTGTAATGTAGTGATACTGTATCAGACAGCTGAACATCTGAGGATGACAAAACCTGCAGCGGAGTTTTCTTCTCCTGTGTTTATTTCTCTGTTGGAAAATCGGTGAATAGGCGCGTTACCGCCACCAGGCGGACTGGAGTGGAGTAACATCTGAATCAGGTTTATCGAGTGAATTCTAACACACACACACACACACACACAATGAAATGGGAAGGAGCTGCGAGTTAATTCTCATGTGAACTTTTTATGGCCTTCATATGGACTTCATACGGATCTCAAGAGAAACAATATTGGCATTATCTTACATACACTATATGTACAAAAGTATTGGGACACCTAACTTTTCAGGAGTATGTAGTTCTTTCCCAAACTGTTATCGCAAAGCTGAAGGCAAACAACTGTATCGGATACCCTAGAGGTCCCACCACCGTCACCACCACCACGCCACATCTACTATCCTAGTTTTAATAACTAACGTTATAATAATTAAGTACAGACTTCATATTTTATCTGTGGATCCCTACAGGATCAGGAAGCTGAAAGGTCCTGGTTAGGTTAGGTTAGGTCAACTTTATTATCCCCGAGGGGCAATTTGTTTCACACCCAGCAGAATCCATACGATCCCAAGCACACAGCAACAAACAGTACAGAGAGAAAAAAAAAAAAAAAAAAAAAAAAGGAGGAGTGTGTTATACAGTCATACTGAATGTAGTGCAGTCAAACAGTGAAGTGAAGATCTGTGTGAGATTCAGCCACACAGCTTCAGTGGAACTTATCTGAGGATCAGTGGAACCCATATCCAAATGAAGGTTCAATTAAAACAGCCATGGCTTCAGGAAATTTACTAATAAAACCTTCTCATTTCTTGCTCAAATAAGTTTTTTTCTATGAAATGCAAATTACAAGAAATGAAATGAGAGCAATTCTCTGTAGAAGTAAAATTCTCTGTAGAAGTAAAATTCTCTGTAGAAGTAGAACCTTCTGTATCTGATGTAATTCTGTAATCACTGTGTTAAAGCTGTAGCACATTTACTCTCGTGTTCATGTACATGGTTTAATCATACCAGGTTTGGTGTGTGAGGTTTTGTTCAGTTCAAATCTGAGTAATAGATCTGGATCAGGGATCTGGATCTTTGAAGCACAATGTCTTCACTAATGATTAATACACAGATGTTCTTCTGATCACTATTATACCTGGCTCTGAGTTCCTTGTGATTCCAGAGAATTCACTACATCATCTGTTTTATTTATTAGATAGTTTGTTATTTCTTTGTGATTACTTTTTAACAAAATATTCTATATTTAAACTACTTTATTTTACTTCACAGCAACATTCATTAAAATGAAGGCATAACTTCTATATCTCCTGTTTTCTGTTTTTTTTCAGTGAGTGTACTCATAATCTACCTTTTTGTTGATAAATAAAAAGATTTTTAGCAAGTCAAATAAAAAATAAATTAAAATGAATGTATAAGCAATATAATTATTTATTTTAATCTGGAATCATTTCAGTTGTAATACCATTACACACACATACATTACATATATATATATATATATATATATACACATTATACACTAATTAATTATTCAAATCAGTTTACATTTTCAGAAACCTTTTCACTAATTAAACTGATTGGTCTGTAAATTTTAACTGTACATACAAATGAAAAGAAACAAATTCATCACAATATAAAAATGAAATGATTTAGGGTCATTAACATAAACATTAACATTCTTCAGCTCTGCTTCCAGTAAACTCTTCCTCTTTCTATTTTTAACGCTGTATGTTTCAAGAATTTCACATCTAACAGCAGAAACACTGACAGATTTGTATCATCAGATGCAGATGTTCTCTTATGTTTATTACTAAAATTACGTGTGGAATCAGAAAGTTGCTCCACTGGTACCACCTGCTCTCAGAATGAGAGGTAAGTACACTTCAAGGTTCTTCTCTGTTCTGGCACCGAGGTGGTGGAATGAACTTCCCCTGGATGTCTGAACAGCAGAGTCCCTGATTATCTTCAAGCAACGACTGAAGACCTTCATCTTCCTGAAACACTTAAATTAGCACTTTCCAAGTTTGTAGAATTGAAGAGTTATATTTATATTAAGTGTGTAATCTTGTGTACAGTGTAGATTTATTCATTACTACAGACTCAAAACACTTTTGAACGTCGCTCTGGATAAGGGTGTCTGCTACATGCTGTAAATGTAAAGTAAACACATAACCTGCTTCATAATGTCCTGTTTACCACTGAATAAAAGCACAGTGTGTGTGTGTGTGTGTGTGTGTGTGTGTGTGTGTGTGTGTGTGTGTGTGTGTGTGTGTGTGTGTGTACCAGTTTGTCCACATTCCTTAAAACGAGTGAGACTGGTCAGGTCAGATGTTACTGGAAAAACACATTTTCATAAAAGCGTATGAAGAGAGAGAGAGAAAGAGAGAGAGAGAGAAAAATCACAGTGAGTATTTTCATGTAAATGTATAATAATGCGAAGGTTTCGAATGCAGAGTGAATTTTATTACTGCTGTGTGAATGTATACGGTTTATAAAGAACAATTATTTACTGTAGATCCAAGAATTTACCACATTCAGTAAAGAATCAGTTCACAATTTCTTTTGAGATCTTTAATGACTTGATCTAAAAAATTCTGAAAAATCTAATCTAAATGTAATAAATTAAACCTGTGTGAATGATTAACATTAAGCTATTTATAATTGTGCTGTGGAAAATATTTGTGAGGAATAGAGCTCATCTCAGTTATACTGTATGTTATATTTTCTTCTGTTCCTAATAAAGTGGCCATATAATTGATAGAATTTGCATTTTTGTTTTACCAAAATTATTTTTTTCATGCGCGCGTGTGTGTGTGTGTGTGTGTGTGTGTGTGTGTGTGTGTGTGTGTGTGTGTGTGTGTTCCAGCATCTTGTTTGCAAATATCACACTGAATCTAAAATGAGTATTTTTAGAGAACAGAACAATGAGAAAGAGCGAAGGTAAGAGAATAACGTGTCTCTGTGGAATATGTAATGTTTCTACACTCATATAAACCAACAGTCACTCGATCAGACTCATGTGAGAAAATTAAATATAATTCTCAGAGAAAAAGCTGTAAATAATACAGATATGCATGTAAACCTGTAATTCTAATATCAGCTGACAAAAGAAGAAATATAAATAATACTTACATACGGAACTGTCATATTTGCTTCAGTCTGATTCAGGCTGAAAGATCAGACTCACCTGAACTCAGCAATCTGTCTATGAGATCAATGGAACCTCCATATAACATCAGACCTAAAAACAGCTCTACTGACCTCAGGTATGGATCATGTGAATGTTCTCTGAAAATGAAATAAAACATGTTTATACCATCATTTCTAGCGTTCTTTACATTTCATGACTGTTCCCTTCATTGTGGCTCTATTAGTGTGTGTACTGGGTTGATGGAGGGTGAGAGATCAAATTCTCCTGAACCAAGCCATATGTCTATAAAGAGTGACCAGTCAATGGAACCTCCATATAACATCTGCAGTGCAGACAGAGTGGGTTCTACTAACCTGAGGTAAGGAGGATATAACCTCAGATCAAAAATATTTCCCTTCACCACTTATTTCAAAATAAAGGACTTTTATAGTAAAATCCTTCATACAGTAATGAACTCTAGTGATAAGTTCCATAATGTTTCTGTCACACATCACATGTCCATGTTGGAGAGAAAGTAAAAGATCAGACGCCCCTGTAATTTCAGATCACACACAGACTCGTCATAACGCTGCTGTGGGAATGATCATTTCTCTACTCAGCATTCACACACACACACACACACACACACACACACACACACACACACACACACACACACACACACACACACGCACACTGCACAACACGGCATTATTAACACACATCTTCATTAAATACTTCACTCCTCTCTCTAACAACCCCATCCTCTACTCACACACACACACACACACACACACACACACACACACACACACACACACACACACCGCTGAACATCTCTGCAGGAAGAATTTCCCAAAAAAATGTTGTCTGAATGTTGTGCAGCTTTTATTGTTTTTCTGTTTGCAGACAAAATAAGACAACAAAAATAATCAAGAGAAATCAATGGAAGTCCATATTCAAGGTGAATGTGTGTGTGTGTGTGTGTGTGTGTGTGTGTGTGTGTGTGTGTGTGTGTGTGTGTGTGTGTGTGTGTGTGTGTGTGTGTGTGTGTGTGTGTTACATATGTATGTGTGTACGTGTGTGTTTACATATGTATGTTTACACTTTTAAGTTCAAAATAAATGTTATTGTTTTTATTATTTGTTGTTTTCCTTTTTTTAAATTACTGATTTATAGTTATGCACTATGAGAACAGGTGGATATACAGTGGTCCTGATTTCTTATTTTCTGCATGTTTTTACACTTTAAAGTTTCAGATCATCAAACTAATTTAAATATTAGTAAAAGATATCATAAGTGAACACAACATGCAGTTTTTAAATTAAGCTTTTTATTATTGAGGGAAAACAAAATCCAAACATACATGGCCCTGTGTGAAAAAGTGTTTGCCCCCTAAACCTAATAACTGTTTGGGTCGCCCTCAGCAGCAACAACTGCATTCAAGAGTTTGTGAAAACCTGCACTGAGTCTGTTTCCACGCTGTGGAGAATTTTTGTCACTCTTTGCAGAATTGTTGTAATTTAGCCACATTGTAGGGTTTTAGAGCATGAACCCCCTTTTTAAAGTCATGCCACAGCATCTCAACAGGATTCAGGGCGGGAATTTGACTAGGCCACTCCAAAGTCTTCAGCCATTCAGAGGTGGACTGGCTGGTGTGTTTTGGATCAGAACCCAAGTTCACTTTAGCTTGAGGTAACGAACAGATGGCCAGACATTCTCCTTCAGGATTTTTTGGTAAACAGCAGAATTCATGGATCCATTTATTACAGCCTTCCAGGTACTGAAGCAGCAAAACAGACCCAGACCATCACACTACAAACCACCATATTTTACTGTTGGTATGATGTTCTTTTTCTGAAATGCGGTGTTACTTTTACACCAGACATATTGGGACACACACCTTCCAAAAAGTATAACTTTTGTCTCATCAGTCCACAGAGTATTTTCCCAAAAGTCTTGAGGATCATCAAGATGTTTTCTGGCAAATCTGAGACAAACCTTAAGGTTCTTTTTGCTCAGCAGCGGTTTTGGTCTTGGTCTTGGAACTCTGCCATGCAGACCATTTTTGCCGAGTCTCTTTTTCATGGACATGTCATGAACACTGACCTTCACTACGGCAAGTGAGGCCTGCAGTTCTTTGGATGTTATTGTAGGTCTTTTGTGACCTCTTGAATAAGTGTCGCTGCGCTTTTGGGGTAATTTTGGTCAGTCAGCCACTCCTGGGAAGGTTCTCCACTGTTCCATGTTTTTGCCATTTGTGAATGGCTCTCACTGTGGTTCTCTGGAGTTCCAAAGCTTTAGAAACGGCTTTAGAACCTTTTTCCAGCCTGATAGATCTCAATTACTTTCTTTCTTATTTGTTTCTGAATTTCTTAGCATGATGTTTAGCTTTTGGTCTACTTCACTTTGTCAGGCAGGTCCTATTTAAGAGATTTCTTAATTGTGAACAGGTGTGGCAGTAATCAGGCCTGAGTGTGGCGAGAGAAATTCAACTCAGGTTTTTCACAGGGCCATGTAGTTTTGGATTTTGTTTCCCCTCAATAATAAAAACCTTCATTTAAAAAATGCATGTTGTGTTCACTTTTGTTATCTTATACTGATATTTAAATTAGTTTGATGATCTGAAACATTAAAGTGTAAAAACATGCAAAATAATAAGAAATTAGAAAGAGGGCAAACACTTTTTCACACCACTGTATGTGCACACCACTCAGTGCCGGTCCCAAGCCCGGATAAATGTGGAGGGTTGCATTAGAAAGGGCATCCAGCGTAAAAACATGTGCCAAATTAAACATGCGGAGGATCCGCTGTGGCGCCCCCTAACGGGAGAAACCGAAAGAAAGTTTATATATATGAATATCATTTTTTACTTCAAAACAAAAACACTAGGGTTAGGGTTAGCACACACAACATGCACACAATAAAAGCATGAAGATATAAAAAAGCTGAGGAGAGACACACATGAAAGAGGACTGGTGTGAAGGGTGCTTCTGTATATATGAGGCCTAATCAGGTAATAAGGAACAGGTGTGAGTGATAAACAAGGAAGTGCAGTGTCTGAATGTAGTCCCTGGGCATAATCCTGACAATATATATTTATAAAAAGTTATTTTCTCTCTGAATTACACTGTTATTGAGAGACTAAAGATTACAGATGTGTCCAGCCTGAGCAGGTGAATGCTTTTGTTTAAAGCTGCAGGTTAGACACTATTAAAATCCTCACACTCTACACTTTTCCCCTGATCATGTAGCAATGAAACAAGTGGGTTTTTTGAAAAACCATGGTGTTATATTTTTCACCTTAGACATAAGGCTGATCTTCCAGGAGCCGGAATAACGTTTTTTTTTTACAGAGTCTTTCATGGACAAAAATGTCATCAATATGATTATTGGAAGCAGTGGAAAACTGAGTAGGTGCAGGAGAACCTTTATGGCATTAGCAAATACTCAAATTGCAGGATGTTTTACTGAATTCTGTCTTCCACTCATACCCCCACATATACCCCCCACTCATACCCTCGCTTATACCCCTTCACTAACACTTGAGGGGTAGTAGGTAATGGCATTAAAAGGCACAACAGTTTAAAGAACAATAATCAATGCAGATTTCACACCATAACAAAGAAGAACCCGAACAATTGTACCCGTGGCATTGTACCCAGGGCGTTGTACCCGGGGCATTGTACCAAAAGCATTGTACCCGGGGCATTGTACCCAGGGTGTTGTACCTGGAAAAAGCTTAATGGTGCAGTTACATAAGAAGAGTGGAGGTAGATCACTGGCTTTAACATTTCTGAATACTTCCTGAGGCAGTGAGTAGGAATGGTAGGATTTTATGGCGAAGGCTTCTCTCCAATCAGATCTTCATCAATGGAATAGAATCTGTGTGAGACAGACATCGGTGTAATTTCATTTTATAATTTTTTTGTTTGATAATTGTATTTTTCTTAAACAGGATCTGGAACACAAAGTCATCAATCTACTGAAGAATGAGATGAACAAATATAGAATATTATTAAATCTAGATTACCCAGAATGCACTGAGAGGGAAGTTGAGGATGAGAAGGATCAGAGCCCTGTTTGTGAGGGTGCACTGAAGATCACACTGCATGTCCTACAAGAAATGGACCATTCAGATCTTGCCATCGCACTGCAGAGCAGTAAGAGCTTATAACATTATTCATATATTAACCTAATATTTTCTCCCAGTTCAGATAAATTATTATAATCAGATATGATAATTATGAGCCACTGTGTCTGGGAAAATCATGACTCTGTGGAAGATCTAATTAGGTTTGGTCTGTAATTTTGTTAGAGAAGATAAACATAGTAATTATACATTTAAATATGCATCATTATTTTTTGTGATGTTTTATAGAGCTGGACTCTGTGAATCATATAAACTCTAAATCTAACCTGATAAAGAAATATGGGAGAATTAATGAAGGAATCTCTCAGTATAGAAGCGCACTTCTGAATGAGATCTACACAGAGCTCTACATCACAGAGGGCTGGAGTGAAGACATCAATAATAAACATGAGGTGAGACAGATTGAGACAATGTTCAGGAGACCAGCAACACAGGAGACACCCATCAAATGTAATGATCTCTTTAAAAACAAGACCATCAGACGTGTGCTGACTAAAGGAGTCGCTGGAATTGGAAAAACAGTCTCTGTGCAGAAGTTCATTCTGGACTGGGCTGAAGGAAAAGCAAATCAGGACGTCACCTTAATGTTTCCACTTCCCTTTAGAGATCTAAATTTGATCAAGCAGAAAACATTCAGTCTGATGGATCTTCTTCATCATTTCTTTCCAAAGATAAGAAAACTAGAATTAATAGACTGTGACTCCTACAAAGTCATCTTCATCTTTGATGGTCTGGATGAGTGTCGACTTCCTCTTAATTTCCAGAACAATGAGAGATTGTGTGATGTGACAGAATCGGCCTCAGTGGATGTGCTGCTGACGAACCTCATCAAGGGGAATCTGCTTCCCTCTGCTCTCATCTGGATCACCTCTCGACCAGGAGCGGCCAATCAGATCCCTCCTGAGTGTGTAGACCAGGTAACAGAGATACGAGGGTTCAGTGATCCTCAGAAAGAAGAATACTTCAAGAGAAGGATCAGTGATCAGCGCCTAGCCAATAACATCATCACACACATGAAGTCTTCCAGAAGCCTCTACATCATGTGTCATATTCCAGTCTTCTGCTGGATCTCAGCCACTGTTCTGGAGAGAATGTTGGGTGAAGCAGATAGTTGCGAGATTCCCAAGACTCTGACTCAAATGTTCACACACTTCCTGATCGTTCAGATTAAATACAATGAACTAAAGTACAAACAGAAATGTGACTCTGACCTTTCCAAATTTAGAGAGAGTATCCTGGCACTGGGAAAACTGGCTTTCCAGCAGCTGGAGAAAGGAAACCTGATCTTCTATGAGGAAGACCTGAGACAGTGTGACATTGATGTTAGAGAAGTGTCAGTGTACTCAGGAGTGTGTACTCAGATCTTCAGAGAGGAGTCTGGGCTTCACCTGGAGAAGGTGTTTAGCTTTGTACATCTGAGTGTTCAGGAGTTTCTGGCTGCTTTGTATGTATTAAGTACCTTCATCTTAAAAAAAATAAATGTGATCAGGGAGAAAAAAAAAAAAAAAATGTATGTCTTGAATAAACCAAGCATGATTGAGCTCCTGAAGAATGCAGTTGACAAGGCATTCCAGAGTAAGAATGGTCACCTGGACTTGTTCCTCTGCTTCCTTCTGGGTCTCTCACTGGAATCCAATCAGACTCTCTTACAAGGATTAATAATGAAGACAGGAAGCAGTTGTGAATGCAGAGAAGAAATAATTGAGTACATAAAGTGGAGGATCAGGAGCAAACCATCTCCAGAGAAATCTATCAATCTGTTCCACTGTCTGAATGAACTGAATGATCATTCTCTCATGAAGGAAATCCAATCTTACCTGAACAGAAAGGGTAAAAGTGCTCTCAATGGAGCTCATCTTTCTCCTGCTCATTGGTCAGCTCTGGTGTTTGTGTTACTGAAATCACAAGAGGAAATGACTGAGTTTGACTTGACAAAATATCAACCATCTGAGGAATGTCTTCTGTGGCTGATGCCAGTGCTTAAAGTATCAGTCAAAGCTGTGTGAGTATCCATGTTCTACACTCAACTGCATCCTACTGCACTCTTGTAGTGTAGAAGACACTTCTACTGCACTCTTCTACACTCCACTGTACTCCTCTACACTCTACTGCATCCTACTGCACTCTTCTACACTCTACTGCACTCGTCTACACTGTACAATACTCTTCTACACTCCACTACACTCCTCTACACTCTACTGCACTCTTCTACACTCCACTGTACTACTCTACACTCTACTGCATCCTACTGCACTCTTCTACACTCTACTGCACTCTTCTACACTGTACAGTACTCTTCTACACTCCACTACACTCCTCTACACTCTACTGCACTCTTCTACACTCTACTGCACTCTTCTACACTCCACTGTACTCCTCTACACTCTACTGCATCCTACTGCACTCTTCTACACTCTACTGCACTTTTCTACAATGTACAGTACTCTTCTACACTCCACTACACTCCTCTACACTCTACTGCACTCTTCTACACTCTACTGCACTCTTCTACACTCCACTGTACTACTCTACACTCTACTGCATCCTACTGCACTCTTCTAGACTCTACTGCATCCTACTGCACTCTTCTACACTCCACTGTACTACTCTACACTGTACAGCACTCTTCTACACTCTACTGCACTCTTCTACACTATACTGCACTCTTCTACACTATACTGCATCCTACTGCACTTTTTCACACCCTACTGCATTGTCTACACTCTACTGCATCCTACAGCACTCTTCTAGACTCTACTGCATCCTACTGCACTCTTCTACACTCCACTGTACTACTCTACACTGTACAGCACTCTTCTACACTCTACTGCACTCTTCTACACTATACTGCACTCTTCTACACTATACTGCATCCTACTGCACTTTTTCACACCCTACTGCATTGTCTACACTCTACTGCATCCTACAGCACTCTTCTACACCTTACTGCATCCTACTGCACTTTTCTACACTCTACTGCATCCTACTGCACTTTTTCACACTCTACTGCACTCTTCTACACTCTACTGCATCTTACTGCACTCTTCTACACTCTACTGTATCCTACTGCTCTCTTCTACACCCTACTGCACTCTTCTACACTCTACTGCATCCTACTAAACTTGTCTACACTCTACTGCACTCTTGTACACTCTACTGCATCTTAATGCACTCTTGTACACTCTACTGCACTCTTCTACACTCTACTGCATCCTACTGCACTTTTTCACACTCTAATGCACTTTTCTACACTCTACTGCATCCTACTGCACTCTTCTACACCTTACTGCAACCTACTGCACTTTTCTACACTGTACTGCACTCTTCTACACTCTACTGCATCCTACTGCACTTTTTCACACTCTACTGCACTCTTCTACACTCTACTGCATCTTACTGCACTCTTCTACACTCTACTGTATCCTACTGCTCAATTCTACACCCTACTGCACTCTTCTACACTCTACTGCATCCTACTAAACTCGTCTACACTTTTCTGCACTCTTGTACACTCTACTGCATCTTAATGCACTCTTGTACACTCTACTGCACTCTTCTACAATTTACTGAACTCTACTGCACTCTTCTAAACTCTTCTACACTCTACTGCATCCCAATGTACTCTTGTACACTCTACTGCACTCTTCTACACTCTACTGCACTCTACTGCACTCTTCTAAACTCTTCTACACTCTACTGCATCCTACTGCACTCTTCTAAACTCTACTGCACTCTTCTGCTCCTAATGCAATCTACACTTTATTGCACTTTTTCACCCTCTACTGCACTTTTCCACACTTTACTGTTTCCTACTGCATCATTCGACACTCTACTGTACTCTTCTACACTCTACTGCACTCTTTTACACGTTACTGCATCCAGCTATATGATCTGCTTTATTCACAAATAAATCACTAGATAGTGATTACTATGAATAAGCTTTGATTACTAGATATGCCATGCTTATCTTAAAATATAGACTTTAAGTTTCAATAAACAGACTAATGCTAATTAGATCCACTGTTGCTGATGCCAGTGCTTAAAGTATCAGTCAAAGCTGTGTGAGTATCCATGTTCTACACTCTACTGCATCCTACTGCACTCTTCTACACTCCACTGCACTCTTCTAAACTCTTCTACACTCTACTGCATCCTACTGCTCTCTTCTACACTCCACTGTACTCCTCTACACTCTACTGCATCCTACTGCATTCTTCTACACTGTACAGTACTCTTTTACACTCTACTACACTCCACTGCACTCTTCTACACTCTTCTGCTCTCTTCTACACTATACTGCACTCTTCTACACTCCACTATACTCCTCTACACTCTACTGCATCCTACTGCACTCTTCTACACTGTACAGCACACTTCTACACTCGACTGCACTCTTCTACACTTGACTGCACTTTTCTACACTCTACAGCACTCTTCTACACTCTACTGCATCCTACTGCACTCTTCTACACTCTACTGCACTCTTCTACACTCTTCTACAGTCTACTGCACCCTTCTACACTCTACTGCACTCTTTCACACTCTCCTGCACTCTTCTACACTCTACTGCATCTTACTGCACTCTTTTACACTCGCCTGCACTTTTCTACACTCGACTGCACTTTTCTACACTCTACTGCTCTTTTCTACACTCTACTGCTCTTTTCTACACTCTACTGCATCCTACTGCACTCTTCTACACTTTACTGCACTCTTCTACACTCTACTGCATCCTACTGCACTCTTCTACACTCTACTGCATCCTACTGCACTCTTCTACACTCTACTGCACTCTACTGCATCCTACTGCACTCTTTTACACTCCACTGTACTCCTCTACACTCTACTGCACCCTACTGCACTCCTCTACACTCTACTGCACTCTTCTACACTCTACTGCACCCCTTTACACTCTACTGCACTCTTCTACACTCCACTGTACTACTCTACACTTTACTGCATCCTACTGCACTCTTCTACACTCTACTGCATCCTACTGCACTCTTCTACACTCTACTGCACTCTTCTACGCTCTACTGCACTCTTCTACACTCTACTGCACTCTTCTACACTATACTGCACTCTTCTACACTATACTGCATCCTACTGCACTATTTCACACTCTACTGCACTCTTCTACACTCTACTGCATCTTACTGCACTCTTCTACACTCGACTGCACTCTTCTACACTCTACTGCATCCTAGTGCACTCGTCTACAACCTACTGCATCCTACTGCACTCTTCTACACTCTACTGCACTCTTCTACACTCTACTGCATCCTACTGCACTTTCTCACACTTTACTGCACTTTTCTACACTCTACTGCATCCTACTGCACTCTTTTACACTCTACTGCACTCTTCTACACTCTACTGCATCCTACTGCACTTTTTCACACTCTACTGCACTTTTCTACACTCTACTGCATCTTACTGCACTCTTCTACACTCGACTGCACTCTTCTACACTCTACTGCATCCTAGTGCACTCGTCTACACTCTACTGCAACCTACTGCACTTTTCTACACTGTACTGCACTCTTTTACACTCTACTGCATCCTACTGCACTTTGTCACACTCTACTGCACTCTTCTACACTCTACTGCATCTTACTGCACTCTTCTACACTCTACTGTATCCTACTGCTCTCTTCTACACCCTACTGCACTCTTCTATACTTTACTGCATCCTACTTAACTCGTCTACACTCAACTGCACTCTTGTACACTCTACTGCATCTTAATGCACTCTTGTACGCTCTACTGCACTCTTCTACACTCTACTGCACTCTACTGCACTCTTCTAAACTCTTCTACACTCTACTGCATCCTACTGCACTCTTCTAAACTCTACTGCACTCTTCTGCTCCTAATGCAATCTATACTTTATTGCACTTTTTCACACTCTACTGCGCTCTTCTACACTCTACTGTTTCCTACTGCATCATTCGACACTCTACTGTACTCTTCTACACTCTACTGCACTCTTTTACACGTTACTGCATCCAGCTATATGATCTGCTTTATTCACAAATAAATCACTAGATAGTGATTACTATGAATAAGATATGCCATGCTTATCTTAAAATATAGACTTTAAGTTTCAATAAACAGACTAATGCTAATTAGATCCAAACATCCAAAAGTTATATATTATCTTATCTTATCTTTCTCAGGCTGAGTATGAGTAATCTGGGAGAGAAAAGCTGTGGAGCTCTGTCCTTGGTCCTCAGCTCATCCTCCTCCTGTCTGAGAGAACTGGACTTGAGTCAAAACAAACTGAAGGATGCCGGAATGAAGCTGCTCTCTGAAGGACTGCAAAGTTCACACTGTAAACTAAAGATACTGTGGTGAGATCATCAGTTTCACACTTTTCAAAAATTGATATATTCCTAATATATACACATTTTCACTCCTTCTGTTTGTGTGTGTGTCATTGGCGGGCCATGCATTTGGTACCTGGGCCTTCAGTGTGGACGTACCCGACTTAATCCACTTCTTAATACCACCATTATCATGTCACAATTATAGAAACCATCAATACAAAAAAAAAACGCAATATAAAAACATGTGGCATTACAGAGAGACATTTCACATATGGAGGTGAAAACCCTTTTACTAAAACAACAAACCCAGTTAAGACAAAAACATTAAAATGTAAATAAAATCCCACCCACTCACCAGAGATGCATAATGATGTTCAGCGCCCCCCAGAGGTACCACTCGTATTCACTGGTCTTAGCTAGCTT